>NC_054484.1:116964267-117264267 GCF_017639515.1 Carcharodon carcharias | reverse complement strand
GCGGAAAATGAATGATGTTCAGTAACGTTATCCAGAAAGAGTCGCAATCAATGTCCCAAGGAAATAGATTTTCTCGATCTGCTAATTTTATAATAATATTTCCTGTGCTTGAATTTAAATGTCTATGTTTCTATGCATCGTGTGTTTTGTACAATCAGTAGCTTAATGTTTTAATTAATTTGCAGTGCAATCAGCAGATTTAATGTATAATGTTTATTTTTTTCCCAGTTACCACGGTATTTTTGTTGATTATATTAGCAGATTAAATAAATGTTGTTTAATATCTCCATTCAGTTCAATTAATTTGTAATTAATGAAAAGTGCAATAAGCATAATAACTAAATATTGTTCGTTCAGTCGAATCAAGGCAGTGAGTATGTAATTAATAAACAGGGTGCTGAACAGCAAAAGTTAATATGATTTTCTCGGCATAATCAGCACAGTAAGTGTGTAGTTAATGATGATTGCAATAAGCAGTGTAAAAAAAAATGTTTGTTCTTTCCAATGAGTGCAACATGAGTGCAATTAATGGAAATTGTAATAGGCAGATTAAATAAATGTTTTTCTTTTTCAGACCAATCAGCACGGTAAGAGTGTTATTAATGAACTTTGCACTGTTCAGGTAATTTTATTTTTTTCTGCCAGGAGCTCAGACAATGTATTTTTTTCTGCACCAGAAAAACACTGCACAGGAAAAGAAGGAACAGATATTAGTCTTATTACATAGTCAACAACTATTTACTTCAGCAATTGTTGTTTATTTATTCATATTTCACGCACAATCAATGCATAAACATTCCATTATTTTCAGGCTATTAATTACATTGTGTTTTTTTTCCCTCCATGTTCAGCCTCACAAATCCAATGAATATTTAAATATTATTCTCTCGAATAATTGCAGCAAATGTCTCTTCATTGTCCAGTACAACAACCGCAGAGGATTTATACGTTTTTTTTTAGATTCAATAATTATAGCAAATATAGAACATGTTCGTATAAGGAAAGTTTTAAAGATTAGAATATTTTGTTTCCATTTTTCACATTAGATATCGTTCTGTTGCTTGGTACAGGAAGCATTTAAATAAATATTGTTCATTGCAATATTTAGTGTGATATGTAATTGTTGTCCGCTCAGTAGAATACGAAATATTGAATTAAAATTGTCTCCAGCATTCTCTGTGCTTTTTAATTATGGTGCATTCAGCTGATTACAGTAAATAACTGAATAATATTCAGTCAGGTAAACACGTGAAACAACATTTTTTTTTTTCTCAGTCCGGTAAGCACGGTTTCCAATTATTCTTAATCCAATAGTCATAATGAATATAAAGTTATGGCTCTGATAGATAAATAGGGAACTTCTTTTTTCCAGTGTTGGACAAAGTATCAAAACATTGTTCAGGCACTCATCATTTTATAATTACAATCGATTCCTGTTTCAACAATTACAGTGAATATACAAGGGTTATTAGACAGAATAATCAATTATTGTTTATCAAATAACAATAATTATGGTTTACACTGTTCATTGGGTTAGATAACTAACGCACTGAAGACTATGGTGACAGTGAAAAACAAAACAGAATAAAATGTTGTAATAACAGATAACATCAAATTGCTATTCAGCCTAATATCACAGAAAACACCTCATTTTCATGCGAGCACATAATCGTGAAATAAATGTCCTTTCGATGACATATGTATTCATTTGCAACATAGGCTATCAATAAAAATATTTATTGTTTAATTTTCAATTGTCATTAATTATCTAATTATTCTTCAGCCCTGTAACGTTTGCCAGACTGAACATTGAGAACAAACACAATGTGATTATTTGATGCAATTCGATATTCGTCATGATGGATGAATGCCAGGTAATTAATGCCTTTCCTCTGCTCACAATTTATTTTCTCTGACAATTGTGTGGGCACATAATGGGATGATTATTTTGTTTAGAGCATTTAACATCATTTAGACTTTTTCTGTGATTATTACTCGACTTAAAATGATTAGATTTTTAACATTAAACAAATACGCATTTGCATATTACTGTGCAAAGATATCATTGCTTAAAGTTGGTTTTGCCTTTTGAAAAGTGGGAACTTATTCTTCGGTGTCATATGTGTGCGTGTAAGAGGGCTAATGCCCCATGGCATCAGGCTCATGTGTAATGTAGACAGTTATTGAGCACAGTAAGATGAGAAAACCAGCAAGATGCATTGATTGGAACTTCAGAATGTATCAGAGCTTTAATGACCGTCATTGCTGATCACAGTCAGTGATTTGGAGTGAGGCAGAATTACACATGGAGCAGCTCTGGAAATCAGTCAATGATCAATTGAATGGGATGTGGAACTTGCTGGCTTCCTCATACCCAAACCCAGCTCCAGTTCAAACACACCTGCGTACCATTTCAAAGTGGCCTTGCTAAATGTCATGTGACATACATTTCTGGGCTGCTATTTAAAAATGTTTATTTGTGATTTTTCTTTCTGTCAATAAGTGTTACTGGGATGAACAAATTTACAATAGTTGAGGCCGAGAGAGAGGGCAGACCTACACCTCAAGATCTTCACATTCGTGAGGAGAGGTTGGGGGTGTTCGGAAATCAATCTCTATTGGGCATAATTGAGGAAAAAAAATGCAATCAGTTCAAATTCTAAAGTAGGAGAAATTGAAGCCCGAAGGTCAATGGGATTAATCCTGCTGAATTTATACGGAGATTATAACAGTTGGCAATGTTTCTCACCCACATAACTACCAAAAACACATTGTCCACACGTTACCAAATCTGGACCAAGAGGAAAATGCTTCTCCCGGAATTTTCCAATGGTGATAATATCTCCTCCGGGCCTGAAACCTCCCATTGTTGCTGCTTATACCATAAATATTCAGGCTATTGTGAAGTCACTGGGTGAATATACAGGACAAACGTCAGTGAGGGCACATTGTGCTGGATTTTACAGGGCGCTGCACTCCGCCTTCTCTTCTAAGTCACTGCAAGCCCGCAATGCTGCTCCCTGATCACACTACGAACAGCTTTAACTGTACAATTGTACGGCTTCTAGTCCTACCTGAGCAAAACCTACAGCGTGAGGGAGCTTCAGATCAATGCGGATTGGAACTCACCCTGCTGTGGGTAAAATAGATTCTGGGCTGGAATGAGGCCTTATGCAAAAATCTATTGGCCTATTGAGGGCCTCAATAGACTCAAGGGCGCGCATCAACCAGCATCTTTCTCCCTCCCCCTCCTCCCCAAAATTTCAGGCGGGTCGGGGTGGGTGGAGGCAGCCCCTGTGCTGGCTTTGGCCACATCCCATACCACCACCCTGAAACTTGCTGTGGGCAGAGCATGAACTCCACCCAATTGCTGTCGTTTATCTTTAGAAAAATAAAATAAACATTGCAATCACATAAATCATGTAAACTTCGCTGGCTCCACACTGTAAAGCCTCATGGAGTATGTCACTTTTGGAAACCTCCGTTACTGATCACACCTGAAAGGGAACATTGTGAAAATGTCCAGATAGAACATTCAATGATGTGCTCGAGAACGATGTGAAATAATACTAAGATTTCCGGTCACAACTACCAAAAACAAGTGAACTAATAAAAACGAGCTCTATTGTCACAGTGTCGTACTTACATTTATATTGCTATATAAACCAAGTTAAAAATATTGGGCAGAAAATGAATGATTATTAAAGTTAACCAGAAAAAGGTTACAATTGCCTCCCAAATGTCTTAGATTTTCTTAAATAAAAACAAAAAACTGCGGATGCTGGAAATCCAAAACAAGAACAGAATTACTTGGACAAACTCAGCAGGTCTGGCGGCATCGCCAGAGTAGAAAAGAGTTGACGTTTCGAGTCCTCATGACCCTTCAACAGAACTGATCTTTCTTTACAAGGAGAGGGAAATATACGCTGGTTTAAGGTGGGGTGGGGGTGTGGGGAGAAGTGGAGGGGGGGGGGGGTGTTAGGTTAGGAGCAGATCATCAAAAGATGTCACAGACAAAAGAGCAAAAGAACACAGAGGTGTTGAAGTTAGTGATATTATATAAAAGAATGTTTTAATTAAGAGTGGGTGGTAGGCCACTCCAGGTATAGCTCTAGTGGGGGTTGGGGAGCATAAAAGATTTAAAAATAATGGAAATAGGTGGGAAAAGAAAACTCTAGATAAATTATTGGGAAAAAAAGGAAGGGGGAAGAAACAGAAAGAGGGTGGGGATGGAGAAGGGAGCTCAAGACCTAAAGTTGTTGAATTCAATATTCAGTCCAGAAGGCTGTAAAGTGCCTAGTCGGAAGATGTGTTGCTGTTCCTCCAGTTTGCGTTGTGCTTCACTCGAACAATGCAGCAGGCCAAGGAGAGACATGTGGGCAAGAGAGCAGGGTGAAGTGTTAAAATGGCAAGCCACCGGGAGGTTTGGGTCATTCTTGCGGACAGACCGCAGGTGTTCTGCAAAACGGTCGCCCAGTTTACATTTGGTCTCTGCAATATAGAGGACACCACATTGGGAGGAACGGATACAGTAGACTAAGTTGGGGGGAAATACAAGTGAAATGCTGCTTCACTTGAAAGGAGTGTTTTGGCCCTTGGAGATTGAGGAGAGAGGAAGTGAAGGGGCAGGTGTTACATCTTTTGCGTGGGCATGGGTAGGTGCCATAGGTGGGGGTTGAGGAGTAGGGTGTGATTGAGGAGTGGACCAGGGTGTCCCAGAGGGAACGATCCCTATGGAATGCTGACAGTGGGGTGAAGGGAAGATGTGTTTGGTGGTGGCATCATGCTGGAGTTGGCAGAAATGGTGGACGATGATTCTTTGAATGCGGAGGCTGGTGGGGTGATAAGTGAGGACAAGGGGGACCCTATCATGTTTCTGGGAGGGAGGAGAAGGCGTGAGGGCGGATGCACGGGAGATGGGCCAGACACAGTTGAGGGCCTTGTCAATGACCATGGGTGGAAAACCTCAGTTAAGGAAGAAGGCGGACATGTCAGAGGAACTGTTTTTGAAGATAGCATCATTAGAACAGATGCGACGGAGGCGAAGGAACTGGGAGAATGGGTTGGAGTCCTTACAGGAAGCGGCTTGTGAGGAGCAGTAGTTGAGCTAGCTGTGGGAGTCGGTAGGCTTGTAATGGATACTGGTGGATAGTCAATCACCAGAGATTGAGACAGAGAGGTCAAGGAAAGGAAGGGAAGTGTCAGAGATGGACCACGTGAAAATGATGGAGGGGTGGAGATTGGAAGCAAAATTAGTAAATGTTTCCAAATCCCGACGAGAGCATGAAGCAGCACTGAAGTAATCACCGATGTAAATTTTCTTGTTCTGCTAATTTTATATTTATTTTGGTGTGTATGGCTCCATATGTCCAAATGATTATTGTTTGGAATCTGTGCACACCTAAAAACTTGCTTATCCTTTGCATGATTGTATTTACATCACCATTTGTCCTTGTGCATGTGTTTACATAACCACTTTTTTTTTTCTTGCGTGTTTCTGTGTGAATAAACACTTGTCTATACGGGTAGAAATGAACACTTTTTGGTGTTTTCAGAGCAGTGAAGTTTAGGAAAATGGTCAGTGTAAAAAGAAGCATTTGTGTACCTCCATGATGGAGACAAGGCTGGAGTGAGCTTGTTTTCCTTCTAGAATTTCCTGCCTCCATATATGATCATCATTGCTGCTCCATGACAATGATCCCAGATACAATTACATGTTCATAACGCTCCTGTGGCTGCCATTTTGTATATTCATCGGTGTAGACGTTGTGGCTGCATTGTTACTTACCACTTAGCTGCCCAAGAGAGAATGCTGTCCAGGTCTTGATGTATATGAACATAGACTGCTTATGTATCCAATGTGTTACGAGGTTCAGTATTTTGCATCATCAGGAAAAAAAAAAAACCTTATTTCAAAACGTATGGTGGAGCGTTGGTTATTGATACAACTGAAGATGATGGAACTGGGATGTTATCCAGAGAAACTCATGCATTGATACCTGGGGCTATCATGTTTGACCTGCAACAACGACAATCACCTTACATTGTACAAGGTATGACTTCAACCAGAGGAGGTGGGCACTACAATTACCTCCCCACCACGGTTCACATTGACACCAGTTTATTAGGGCTCCTGATGTGATCCTCTGTCAAAAACTGCCGTTCATTTTACCACTTAAGTTCAGCTCTTCATTCCATTTTTGGACTATGGCTGCAATTAGTTCAGGAATTAAGTAGCTATGGCAGAACAGAAAGTTTGCGTCAGTGAGTAGCTCATTGATAAATGTGTTCCACTTGATAGCATTGTTGATGGTGTCTTCTATCCCTCTCTTGATGATCGGGAGCAGACTGATGGAGAGATAATTATTTGGCTTGGATCGGCCCACGTTTCTGTGGGTACAGTATAACTAGACATTTTTCCACATTAGGTGGATGCCATTTTCCATCTGTAGTTGGATAGGTAGGCTCGGGTAGGGCACGGCTATATCTGGAGCACACTCCACTGCCGGCATACTGTCATGGTCCTTAGCCTTGGCAGTGTCCAGCCCCTTCAGTCATTTCTTGTTATTTCATACAGTGAATCGAATTGGCAAAAGATTGACATTTGTGATGGAGAATCATCCACTTGACACTTCTATCTGAAGATTTTTGCAACTGATCCAGCCTTATATTTTGTTCTGATGTGCCTGGTTCCTCCAATATTAAAGATGAGGATATTTGTGGAGAGAGCTCCTCCAGTTAGTTGTTTAATTGTTCAGCGCCATTCACGACTGGATGTGGCAGGAATGCAGATTTTGGATGAGATCAGAAGGTTTTGGAATCACTTAGCTCTGTCCATCACTCATTGCTTATGCCGTTTGGCATGCAAATATCCCTGCATTGTAGCTTCAGCAGGTTGACTGACACTTCATTATAGGGTGTGCCTGGTTCTTGTCCCGGCATTCCCTTCGACACTCTTCATTGAGCCAGACATCATTCCCCCATCTGATTGTAATAGAAAACATAGAAAATAGGGGCAACAGTAAGGCCTTCGAAGCTGAACTGCTGGTCGGTATGATCAAGGCTCTTTCTTTATTTCAACGCAATCCACCCACGCTCCCCTCACAACTTTGATGTTTATAGAGTCCAGCAATCTTTTTGATACTTTGATATAATAGGTGACCTGGACTCTGCAGTCATCTTTATCAGAAAATTCTTCAGGATCATCGCATTCTGAGTATAGAATTTTCTCCTCATCTAAGTCCTGCATGACCTAAGAGTATCATGATATTGGGATCCGTTGACTGCCAAGCACCAGCCAGAGGAAATATGATCCCTGCATCCAGTCATCCCTAACCCAGCAGAATGTTATAAGTTACATTTGGATTCCCTCTAATTCTTCTGAACTGCAGTGAAAACAGACATAACCGGCAGAATCTCTCATCATGCAACAATCCTGCTATCCGAGGATTCTGTCCAGTGATCATTGGCTCGACCCCATCTATGGCATATATATATTTTCCAAGATAATTAAGAGCAAAACTGGACACAAAACTGCAGATGTGACTCACCAAGCTACAGTACAACTGCAGTATGACATCCTTGCTCCTGTACTCAAGCAGTTTTTGAAATGAGGGCTAACATAACATCGGCCTTCTTAAATGCTTGCTGCACCTGCACGCTTGCTTCAGTGATCAGTCTATAAGGATGCCCATGTCCCTTTCTACCTCAACATTCACCAATCTATAACCATTTAGTTACTATTCTGCCATTTTTTCCCAACAAAATGGAAAAACTCACACTTACTCACGTTATACATATATATGCCATGTATTTGCGCACTCACTCAACTCATCTAAACTGTGTTAAATTGTTTAAACGCCGTCCTCATCGCTTACATTCCCGTAAAGTTTCGTGTCAGCAGCGAACTAAGAAATATAATATTGGGCTCCCTCATACAAATCATTGTTATATATTTTGAATAGTTGGGTCTCAACACTGAACTCAGCAGAATCACAGCGTGCCACTTCGAAAAAGGACCCATTAATTCCTACTCTCTGTTTTCTCTCAGCTACCGAGTTCTCTAACCATGCCAATTAGCCCAATCCCAAGTTGACCAATTTTTCACACATGCCTCTGAAATCTGACTGTCAAGCAAACGAGAAATTCTAATATTTTTCTTCTTTTAACAACCCTATCATATTGCCTATGTACAGGAATTCAGGCGGTTTGGTGTGGGGACGGAGAGGGCTGGTGTTCGGCGTGAGGGGTGAATAGGGTAATTCGAATAATTACTGCAAGGGACTTAAGCTAGTTTAGGGAAAAAGTTCTGATATTTAAGTGAAACAAGAGGCGCTTCAGGCAGAGTGTTACAAAACAAAATGTTGCCAAGGAATAAGGTAGGTTTTAATTTAAAAAAAAACCTTAAATCTAAAGTAAAGAATAACCTAATCAAACCCGTGAAGAAAGTATTACTAAAGAGAATGGTTGAGGAAATGGTGGGATCGAAGGGATGAACTTAACTTAACGAAATACTGAAGCCTTCCTGAGTTTGCAGCTGATCAGATCTCCCAGAAAATATGGGTCGTGGGGGGGTGGGGGGGGGGGGGGGTGCGGTGTTGAGGGGGAGGTGTTGAAGATTCGGGGGGCGGGAGTGGGGGAGGGGCGAGTGTGGCGGTTTAGCTGGTCAGAATTGCAGGAAGACTGTCTGAAAAAGGCCAGACTGGAAGAACCAGTTGCTGTCAACCTCAGAGGACATGCCAAGGAGACGTGCTCCAAGTGATTAAATTACTGTAATTCTGAAGATTTAAAATTCTTTTAAGAATTGTTGCTGTGCGAAAAAAGGGGAGGATTAGCTCTGCTGGAGTTAAGAGCTTTTGGAACTGTTATAAAACAATGTTTGCCGTCTGATTTCATTGCTGTGTTAAAGTGTAATTGTTTTTTTTTAAATACTTCAGTAAATGTGTACCTTACTGTAAAGTTAAAACACGTGGTATGGCTTCACTTTCCAGTTTCCCTCTAGGATTAGAAGCTTGGCATCACCATGACCGCCACAACTGTGACTTGATCCGAAATTATCTGAACACCCATATACACCATAACCACTGTTTCCCCCTTCTCTATTCTGCTGGTTACATCCTCCGAGAACTTCATTAGGTTTGTCAATCATGATGCCCCTTTCATCAATCCATGTTGACTTTATCGCATCCTGTTGACATTTTCAAAGTGCTCTGTTGTCACTTCCTTCATAATAGACTCCTACGTTTTCCCTAATACAGATGTTAGGCTAACAGGTCTGTAACAGATGTTTTTGCCTCCCTTATTTAAAAAAAATGGATTACATTTGCAATTTTCCAACCTACCAATAATGTTCCAGGATCTACAGAATTCTGGACGATGACATCCAACGCATGCACTATTTACATGGCCACCTACTTTAGTACCGCTTGTAATAAATTCACAGGATCAAGGGATTCATCATTTTCAGTTCCATTAATTTCTCTAGAACGATTATTTTAGATTTCCTTCAATTTCTCCACTTCACTAGGGATTTGTTCTCCAATATTTTTGGGAATTTATTTTTGTGTTCCTCCGTGAAGACACAGTTAAAGTAATTCTTCAATAGGTCTGCCATTTTCTTGTCCTCTGTTGTTAATTCGGACAGTAAGGTCCGAAATTAGTCTTCACCAATCTTTGCTTTGTTACATACATGCAAGAGTTTTTACACTCCGATTTTATATTCATTTCAAGTTTGCTACCATGCCTAATTTCTCCCCTCTTAATGAATCCCCTCCTTCTCCTTTGCAGTGTTTAAAGTGTTCCCAAGCCTCAGGTTTGCTACTTTTTTTCCACCAAAATTATATGACTTCTCTTTGTACCTGATACATAGTGGCAATGGATGAGTGGAGATATGGCGGGCCATGCGGTTACATATTGTGGTTGCAAACAATTCTCCTGCTGCCACTAGCACCTTATAGATGCTCAGATTTTAAATACTAAATAAGTTACAAATCTATTTGATTTAGCAATGTGTTAGTTATGCGCAGAACATTGGGTGCTATCCTTAAGTAGAATTCAAGTAAGTAGGTTTGTCAAGGGTGATACTGAGGTCAATCTTTCTTCAAGCTTAAAGTCGGACTGTGAAGCACGACATTGAAGCCAAACTTTGTTCAATATTTCTTTTTCATGGAATGAATTTTTATAATTATATCATTATCGCCATCATCATCATCATTATCATCACTTCTTCGAAACATCGACAGCGGTCAGGGTTTATGATTTGTGTGTCCACAGGTGTCTCAGCAGCTAAACCCTGGAGCAACAGGTTTTCATGCAAGGAGGACAGGAATTTCCCTCAGGAAGGGGATTTCTCGTGTCAGCGTGTTGTTCTCTCTCCTTCCACTTTTGTCAATTCTCCACAACAGAGTTTATGTGGTCAGTCTCTGAATGTGTTGTAGCTTGTTGGTTTAGGCACTGCCACATGGCATCATTACTGTTAACCTTCTCCCATACACCGAAGTCATTTTGCCTCCTTTTTATCTGTGGCCGTCAGAGTGTGCTTAAAACATTATCTCTCTCTCCTCCTTGTGATCGGGTATCATCCTCAACTTGTGAAAAGAGTGTCTGCTTCAGAAACAGATTGCTTGACACGTGGATGCAGTGTCCAGAACAGTGGAGCTGATTTCACATAATCAGGGATGCGATTCTGTGGATATCTTTTCAGTGAGGCTGCTGGAGTTTGGTCACCTGTCTTCCCACTTGACTTTGAGTATCCTGCAGTGACACCACTGGTAAAAATTCTCCAGCACTCGGTGGTGCCTTAGGTCGATGTCCCAAGCCCCAATGCCACAACGAAAAGTAGTGACAACGGCAACATTGTTGGTTAATTTTAGAAAGGTCGGGTACAATAAGAGGCCCTACCTGCAGGTTTCAGCTATCTCATCATTGTTTCATTGTTTAAGAAGGAGGATCAATCAATCACTCAGTGTTTGCTGAAGATACATATCCCTTCTCTCTGCTCAGTGGAAAATACTCAGACGAATCTTCTTGACCAGCCCTCAACCTATCTGTGAACACATTACACCAAAGACCCAGTGTGGATTGTGACCATCCAGGGGAAGGACAGATATGATCAATGTCAGAGGACAAATCTCTCAACAAGCAGATAATAGGCTTGATTGTGATGTCTTTGTTAGGACAAATCTCGACTAGAACACTGGGGAAGCGTGAGCTTTTGCTCTTCTTTGACATAGTGCCATTGTGTATTTTGCATTAGCCTGTGCTGACGGCTTACAGCATGCCCTCAGACAGTGATCTGCAGAATATAACAGCTGTGCATAAATAATGATTCTTCATGTTCCCACGTGTTATTCTACCAACTACTGTAAATATTGTATGCTGTGAATTGTACAAATGGAAATAGATTCTCCTTGTTCTCTCTAAACTCCACATTAATTTGTGACCTCTATTCAATCCCCCTTTACCTTGACAGACCTAAGGAGAGCAAATCCAAACTCTCCAGTCTCTCCATGGAACTGAAATTTCTCATTGCTAACGCTATTCCAGGAAATAATCTCTGTTAACTCCCCAGGGCTCTCACATCTTTTCTAATATTTATTGACCAGAATTAGACACAAATCCTCAGCTGAATACTGAACAGTCATTTTTGAAACTTAAACATTACTTTTTGCTTTTGTACCTTCTGCCTCTATTTATAAACTCAAACTTCCTATTTTAACCATCTTAGATTTTTCTTGTCCAGTTACAAACAAGTGTTTGTATGGTTCTGCACTGTTTCTGCACACTGTTTAAAATTGCCCCATTTAGTTTATTTTCTTTCTCCTCATTTCTCCTCTCAAATGTTTTCTTCGCATATCCCTGAATTACATGCCCATTCCCCGAGTCTCTCCATTTCACCAATCTGTGTGCATATTCCAGAAGCTTATCACTCTTCTCCTCATTGTTTATATTTCTGGCTTCCAATTATCTGCAAATTCAAACATATGGCATAGTAGGTCCAGTAGGCCATTCAGCCCCTCCAGCCTTTTCCACTATACAATATGAACATGGATGATCTGCGTTTGTGAGTTCTACATTTTTGTTTACAACAGATATACTTTGATTCCCTTGATTAGCAAGAATCTACCTACCTCTGCCTTAAAATATTCAGTGACCCCTGCCTGCAGTGCGTTCTAAGGCAGACAGTTCCCAAAGCCGCACAACACTGAAAGACAAAGAGACAAACCACGCCAATCCTGTCTTAAAAAGGGCAACCCCGAAGTTTAAAATAATTCACTCTACTTATTTAAATTATATCATGCAGATAGAATCATATGTCCTTTACGTGTATCATTAAGATTAGTGCAACCACTATCGATCTCTGTGCAATAACACTTTAAACTGCCTCTCAGAGTTAATAACCATTGACCACCACCTCTCTCTGCGTGCTGTTGCTTCGCCAATATCGCATCCACACTCTCACTGTCCCTTTACTCAATGCGGTTCTTTTTATTTTACAAATCCATTAAATAACACCTGGTCACACTTTGTTCATCGAAATAACATCAAGCTCCCATCCCTCAACAATCCTCTTGTTACTTAGACAAATACCTGGATTAAGTATATCAGATATGACTTCCTGTTATCATATCTGACCTTCTGGCCTTTTATAAACTTTTTTTCCTAACAAATAAACTTATCTTTCTATCCACGATTATGGCCTCCCGAAATTTTCCTATTACCGATACTATTCTGCATATGCTGCTGTTCCAGTTTTTACAACCCCCCTGAACTCTGACACCATTCCAATATCCAAGGAGGGTCATTGTCAATGTTTTTTCCCACCATTGCTTCCCTCAGCACCCCTCAAATATCTTACCGAGACCAGGTAGATTTTCTATTTTATTTTGTCATAAAATTATTGGATTGAAAGTCGTTAACCAAACCTTTTTCTTCACTGACTCTAATTAAGGTCCGTCTACATGGATCCTAATAGTGACACTGGAGGTTTTCCCTCTTGTATTAAGCAGTAACTCCGTTCAATATGTTACTCCATAGTGTCAGCTGGAGATACATCTCTGGCATTAATAGGGACGAGCAGATCCAGATAGATGGAGACGAGAGATCCGAATCTATGAACAATAGGTTGGAATGCTCCAACGCTGGGCCTGAACCTGAGGACAATAGATGTGAATGTTACATTAACGGATCGGAATTTGAGAACAATAGATTAGATATTTACAATAGTGGAGCAGAATCTGAGAACAAACGATTGGAATCTTCCAATAATGGACAGGAGATTTCCCTGTTCGCTTTACTAACTTTCTAAATGTTATGATTGGTTGCCATTAGCTTTTCGTATCAATTACATGCTTCTGCTTAGTCAAGCAGGTTATTATCCCACCTTGGCTATTATTGGTGCGTCTGCTAAGTCTCTCTGTCCTATTCATTATTTTTTTAACCACATTCAACTTCATTATTGTTCTTGTCATTTGAAATTTGCAAAGATATAATCTAATGTCTTCACTTTTCTTGACAAACTTGGCTCCCTGTCCATTGATTTCAAAAGACTCCCTGGCCAATAGTTGAGGTTGCAAAAGGCTGCTAACACGATGTGCGATCCCTTTCACCCTGTCCTGTTCACTGAACCCTTTTATTTCCATTGTCAACTCTGCCCCCTTCCGCATCCATAATATCACCCATCAGCACTCCCGCCTCAGTCCACTAACTGAATAATCCAACACCTGTGCCTCAATCCAGGCTTGACTATTCTAATGTTATTGTTGTGGTGTCTTTTGATGATCAGGCCACAGGAGACTCAGGGACAGGTTACGATCTGTTTTTTGAGGAATTGCAAGGAGGGCACGATCTCAATGTAGCTTGAGACAGTACTCTGCTAAATTACAAGTGTTCATCTTATTTATACATTATTGGTCACGTACAAGAACACTTTCCAGATTTTGATCGTGTCAACATTTAGGTTTGCATTAAACTGACAAGTCTAGTGAAAAATACATGTATTTTATGTGCCTATTTATTTTTCACCCAGGCAGAGACCCCTCCCTCGTACCTAAACTAAGACCACCTGTTATTTCCCTATCTGCTGTAAACTGGCTCAATACTATTTGACTTTCAACCTAAGGCTCCAGTCTGACTCCCAAAAGTCCCAATCTATCATGTTTACATTCTTCTTCATCCAATATGGGCCTGCTGATACTCACAAGCTCTGAGAACGTGCAAGATTTAGATCTCTCTCTGTCCAGCCTGGCATTTAACTGTTAACTGCTTAGGCAGACAGGTTTTGCCTCCTGGGATATTTTTCAGCATTGATTCCCTTCAATGAGTTTTTACTGCATTCCTATACTGTAGCCCTTTACTTCCCTCTCACAGGCCCTCCTTTTGGCCCATGGCTTAGCCCGAGGGAGCTATCTACAGTGGTGTTGTCCTATCCACCACCCTTTAGGCACTGTCACCCATGATTCTGGCCAGTAATCGAGCTTTGTCAGGTAAAGTACACAGGTGGTCAAACCATCTGTATCATCTGGTCCTTTAATCCGATACTCTGACTTACCAGATTCCTGCCCAATCTACTAAAACTCCCCCAGCACCACGTTTTTTGTGGTGAATGTTAGGTAGATAATCAAGATCAGTTGAAATATAACTAGGGCATTGGGAGATAATCTGAATCCCGGTGTGTATCTGCAAGTTTTAGCCCCAGTTCCACAGGTCCTCCCACCAGGTAGAAGAATATATTTGTTCAATTTCCGTCTTTAAGGCTCTAACCCATTGTTGCAGAGTATTGTTAAGTTCTGCATGTCTGTTGAGCCTGTCTCCGAATCATGGTTAGGTGCTGTGGAAATACGGAAATTTCATAGAGAAACTGGTTCAAGTACTGTGTCAGGTTATCCTTAAGGCTTTCCTTGACCTGAACAGTAGTCGCTCCTCTCCTGTATATTTCGACCAATCCCACCTTCCCCGCCCCTGCTGGAACCTGTGGGTGTAGGCACACGGAATTCTTGTAGATCGGGCATATCTGGTTACCCCCATATTGGATTATTTCCTGCCACATAATGATAAAATACCTCACATTCCTTGTATATGCAACATAGGTCTGTTCTTTTGCAGCCCTTATACATTCCATTGTACAATTTGCTGCTGCTTTAAATCCATTTAGCTTCATCTGTCTCATATAATGGGTATGCATACTAGTGCGGTGGCTATATCCTATACTCTTCTAATGTGTTATTAAGTATATTCCCTTCTATGTCTACTGCATATGGTGGAATGACATGATACCTAATATAATAATCCTCCCGTATAACCCCAATATTTTCTACTCTATTAATGTCTTGCTGGGCTTTGACAAAGGTATAACAGGTATTACTAATACAATGGCTATTAGTTTATTACTATTCCCTGTACATTCAACATTCATTCCACGTGTGTCAAAATTCTGAGCTGGCAACCAGTCAAGTCATGATTCTGCTGTCATGAGAGATTCAATAACTGCTCATTACTTACCCATAAAGGCAATATCCCTTAAATAATTTGTCTTAAATTCTCTCGGCCTTGTTCCAATGCCCAAGATCCATAGATGCTGCAAACATCATTTCTGCATGCTTCGTCTGAAATATCTTTCCCTTTTTCAACTAAATTAATTTTGGTTCCCACATGACTTTTGAGCATGGTAGCCAGGCTTTCAGTTACTCTTGTAACGTCCTGGTCCGTATCTAACTGGGTTTCCTGGATCCCCTGCCCCCGCCCTAAAATGTCCTTAAGTTTAAAGCTCAGGGTACGGACATTCTGATCTACAGTTGCTAGGTTGAGGGAATTAACTACTGATGCCCCTATATTGAATATCGTAGTGGCATCATTTATCAGGCTGCGCGTAACGCGGTTCCCTTGCAAGCCTGATCGCACCTCGCTGTTCAACTGAGCTGCTTCAGACATCACCTGCTCATTCGAGTTGTATATAGAGCTCGAATATGGGCTGTGCACCACAGGGGCCGGGCATTTCCGGATATGTTCAATAGTACGGGTGCCAGCTTGTGGTCTGCATTATCATACAAAACTTCTGATTAACCAGTACCAAACCATTCGTCGGTCCTGGATGCATAGTCGGACAAATTGTGTCAGTCAGTACAGTTTGGGAGGCTTCAATTATCTCTACTCAGACTGTGGAAGTAAATGCGGAAGGTGGCTGTATAGTGCTCGACCTCCTACCCCCGATCTGAAGTAAACCCTTACTACAATTGAAAAGCAGTTGTTCTCCTACTGTTACATTCATCATTCCCCATTGCGTGTCGCATTTGGCACTGTCCGTGCTGTATCAAAGTTCTTCCTGCTGTGCGGGATGAGCAGTGATGATCCATGACCTTGTTGATCTACTGATTTGCCCACAACCTGGATCGTAGATGTGTGGAGACATTAACATCAGCTTCCGTTCTCTGGGTTACCGCTTGGTCAATTGTCAGGTATGTTTAACTGTGTAATTCCTCCATTTACTTCCTGCTTTCATATCTATGAGTGCGCATGTATCATCTGTCATAATAACCTTGTATGACTGTTCGCTCCAGGCTCACCTTGATCATCACCTTATTCCCCACTTGGTCCATTGTTGCACTTTACAATTTCCTGTTTCCATATCCTTATTCGCATGTTGGTCTCTAACTTCCTTCCTTAAATCATGCAATTGCTTACTTATTTCCCTCACATAGTCTTGCATACTTCTTCTTAGTGGTCCAACTTCTCCCACAACGACTTTGATGCCCTTGGGGAACTACATTGCTCTCCTTGTCATTATTTTAAACAGGGTGAACCTGGTGGTCCTTCTTGGGGTAGTCCTAAGGCGCATTTTAATGTTCGGCTATTCCCTGTCTCTTGAATTGCTTTGTTATTAATGTTTTTTTAACTTCAGTTCATCCTTTGCACCATCCACGAGTCTGTGGCTGGTAGGGAATTTGGAATTTCTGTTTAAATTTAAATCTATACATTTTTTTAATGACTCATCCTATGAAATGAGTTCACTGATCTGAATCCATCTGGACATGCCCTCTCTCCTCCTTCCAGACCACTGTCTCCTGATGTTGTCCCATGTCGGACCTCAATTCTTCTAAACTGTCAACTCAATTCTATAATGCACCATCTTATCCTATCTTTTAGTGACTCAGTATCTTTACTGTTAGTGATGGTTAACTCTGTGAGCCGCTTAACTCTCTCTGTCATCATACTGTTAATCCTGTGGTCTTACTTTTTGTACCTCACACGCACATTAATACAGTCAGAAATACATATATTTAGCCTTTTTCCAGATTTCCCTTTAACTATATCCATTTTGTGTTAAATTGTTGTGAAGTATTATTTTTCCTTACATTTCAGTTCCTGAACTATAAATTCCACATTGCTTTACCTCTAAGTTTTTTTCCCCCTGTCCACGATCATCCAAAGATTCTCTTGATTTCAGATTCTCTATTTTCTTGATAGTTTATAATGTTTCCTTGCTCTTTATGCCGTACTAACCATTCCATGTCAATGAAGATCTCTCTTTCTAGATCTTTGCTTGTCTCCCCCTGTGTGTTTCCAATGTCTCAGTTGATGGCCAGATTAACAAATTCACTTCCCTCAAAAAAGTTTGTATATTTTGTCCTCTTTCACTAACTCTTTCCCCTACTTGCCACATACCATTTTATACATGCAACCACTACCATCTTATCTTGTTCAGGTTGCCTGGAGGGACTTTAAAATAAATAAAATGTTAGTAAAACAGTTTTACAAACAGATATCAGCCATTGACATGTTCCTTATCTTCTCAAAAAACATTTTATTATCTAAATTGTGTCTGACCCGTTTCTTTTAGAATTATCCCAGATTCATTAACTCGGCCAACAATTGGATTTCTGCCAAACTTAGACAAGGCCTTGAGCTTAGCCTCATATTTTCGGAAGAGACTTTATAATTACAAAATCTTGCGGCATTTGATTTAGTGGCAATTGTTGACAAACCTTTTAAAATTAAAATTCCGTTTTGAGAACTTTATCACGACCCAAATCTCAAATTTTAAACTTTGTATGAAGTGTAATTTACGTTATCAAAACTAAAACTACCTCTTTCTTATGCATATTGATTTGTATCCATGCTATAATTCCTGTATGTTTACCGACACGTTCTTTATCTTAGAAGACATCCTAATGATTCAAAAATAACCTTTTAAACTACACTGCACTTTACACCTCAAGTCTTGTAGCAACTTTAAAATAATGGTGCTGTTGGGATGCAGATTTCCTTTAATATTTAATTCATCTCTTCATAAGAAACCCCTTTTTTATCCATTGGAACCAACTGGACCTTATGTTTATGTCTTTTGGTTTTCCTAGATTCCCTTGAACTTCATGTATTTTTTTTCCCCTCAGAATTTAAGAATACTAACTCGTATGAGTTGATGCATCAAACCCAATCAGCTTGGAAACTGGTGATGCTAATCTGTAAAGGGGTTGGTTGATATAAGCCTGTCCAGCTTCATGATACCTTCAAATTGCGACCATTTTTTGCCAGAAATCTCAAATCAAAACTTATACTTAAAACTTTGGAATGTTTTAGTGTACTTTTCCTTTAATCTAACGTGGGGCTTTCAACCATAAAATGCTGAACTACACACACCAATAACAATTTACGAAGAAAACACATTAAAGCTCACATTCGAATGCTTCCTTGTACACAAACAAACATATGTTTAGAGATATGTAGTTATACTCCTGTATCCTTAACTTAACGATTTAAAATTATCATATTCTAAACGAAAATTCAAATAGCAGTGGGGGAAATAAAGGGATATTGAAGGCTCCACCTGTAGGGACAATCAAACTGATGAAAGCTCACATTTCCCCTGTTACTGCCTCTCAGTGCTTATTAACACCCCTAGGGGTACCCCACTTTACTCTCTCTCTCTCTATCTCTTTCTCTCTCTCTCTTCAGCACAAGCAGCTCTTGTAACTTAGATCAGTTCATTTTTTTAAGTTACAGGAAATTCAGCAGCGGACCTTTCGGGTCCCAATCATCCTTCCACATTTTCAGGAAAATCTCGTCATTGCCCACGGGACATTATAAACCCCCAATTCATTCCCACCTAACCCAGGGCACCTTGAATGCACTTTCAGACTACCTGTGAAGGGCTGTCGACTTCTCCCAGCCCGGGACTTCCCCCGGTTTCGTCCAGTCACCACTTATAAATTGTAGGGGTAATCTTCCCCAAATATCCCCTCGGCATTTAGCCTTCACCAGTACATGAATACCAAGGGGGTGCATCGCATGGAAATCTTGCATTTCCCGCAGTTTGGTGCGCAAACCTGGGTTGTTATGTTGTTTTTTTAAGTGTCAGCAGTTATTTAAGCAAAACCTTTTTCTCCTCATGGCTGAATGGTACGTGTTTAACCTTCTCTGTAACCCTCTGAATCTCTTCATCCTCCCTCAATTCCTCAGCCCCTTTTCCCCCTTCAGGTTTCAATTCACCTTTCCTGATTTACTTTTCCTAACAGTTACTGCGATTGGAACAATGCAGTTCAATGAGCACAGTCGAGCGATTTGTACATATGAGGGCAGAATTGCCTTCGCTCCTTCATAGGCTTCTCCTTGGGAGCTTTCCCCCTCTTGATTAGTGTCACTGTCACTGCAGGCTGCTGCTGGTGCCACTGCTTTGATCTGTCCTGGATCTGACTTTGTTTCTCTCGCTCTCTATTCGACCGGACCTTGACATTAACACGTCTGCACAATTGTAGGTGGAGTGTGATCATAACCAACATACCTTTCCTTACCTTATCCTTTTTTTTTGCTCGAATCACCACTTTTTTTGTTCTCCGGTGGTTCCCTGTGGGTCCCACCCCTCCATATGCATTTTAGTTATTATTTTCGACTTTTGGTCCACTATAAACCTCATAATGGTGTCCGTGACTCCCCAGACCAGTGCCATAAAGCTATTTTGTTTCCCTGGCAGCATTCTATTCCTCTTTATCACCTATCTCTGGGTGGTACGTTCACACGGTGCTTACAACTTCATTATCTGATGTCTGTGCGGTTTCACTGGGGTCTGGTCTCCATGCGTGGCTTTTGCTAAGGATATATCTCAAACTGTATTCCGCCAGCACGGCTCCGCCCCCCTCTTTCTGGGTTCCAGCCTTCTAGCTCGCCTTTGGCTAAGGTTATATCTCAAACTGTAACATGGCATCACGGCTCCACCTCCTGTGAACTGGGTAATGTTTCCGGCCTTCCTGCACGGCTTTGGCTAAGATGATATCTCAAACCGTACCCCAACAGCACGGCTCAGCCCTCCTCTTACTGGGTTCTGGCCTTCCTGTGCAACTTTGGGTAAGGCTATATCTCAAACTGTATTCCGCCAGCATGGCTCCGCCCTCCTCTTTCTGAGTTCCAGCCTTCAAGCTCGCCTTTGGCTAAGGTTATATCTCAACCTGTAACATGGCATCACGGCTCCACCTCCTGTGAACTGGGTAATGTTTCCGGCCTTCCTGCGTGGCTTTGGCTAAGGATATATCTCAACCTGTACCCCAACAGCACGGCACAGCCCTCCTCTTACTGGGTTCTGGCCTTCCTGTGCGGCTTTGGGTAAGGCTATATTTCAAACCGCAACATGGCATCATGACTCCACCTCCTGTTAACTGGGTTCCAGCCTTCCAGCGCGGCTTTGTGTGAGGTTATGTCTCAAACCATAACCCGCCAGCACGGCTCCGCCCTCCTGTTAACTCGGTAATGGTTCCGGCCTTCCTGCGCAGCTTTGGCACCTCTAACCCACCTGCGCGGCTCCCCCTCTTATCCCTGGTGCCTCCTATCTCTTGTCCAGTGTCCTCCTCCAGATTCTTTGATACTTGACCGGACCGTTCTCGTTTAGGCTTGCTGCACTAAGTGCGGGTGGCAATTTAACCTACTAACCCACTTTGCAGAGCCGTCCCAAGGATGCAATGTAAGTATCCTGCCGACTATGCCAAATTGTTGTGTTGACTTTGATGAACAAACCACAAGAGACTCAGTTATAGGTTACCATTGTTTATTCGAGGAATTGCAAGGATGGTACCATCACAGTGCAGCTTGAGACAGTACTCTGCTAAATTACATGTATTCATAATATTTATACATTATTGGTCACGTGCAAGAACAGTTTCCAGATTTTGATCTTGTCATTATATGGGTTTACATTAAACTGATAAGTCTATTGACAAGAATGTGTATTGCATGTTTTTTTTTTCTCAAACAGGCAGAGACCCCTCACTCGTACCTAAACTAAGACCATCTGTTATTTCCCTATCTGTTGTAAACAGGCTTAATTTTAGTTGTTTTCCAACCTAAGGCTCCAGACTGACTTGTAAACTCCCAATCTATCATATTTAAATAATTCTTCATCCAATGTGGCCTTGCTCATACTCACAAGCCTTTAGAAAGTGCAAGGTTTAGATTTCTCTCTGTCCAGCCTGGCCTTTAACTCTTAACTCCTTACGCACACAGGTTTTGCCTGCTGGGATATTTTTAATTATTGATTCCCTTTAATGAGTTCTTACTGCATCCTTATACTGTATCCCTTTATTTCCACCTAACAGTTATCCTGGTAACCCACTCAATTACCAACCTTCATAAACAAGAAATCACCCCGAAGCATCCTGTCCGTATCGAAATTCAACCTAATCCCGTTCACCCATCATCACTGTGCTCACTGACTACACTGTTTCCTGGTCTGGCAACACCTCAATTTTATTATTCCAGTTCTTATGATGTGAATCACGCAACAGCCTCAGTCCTCCATTTAATCCCAAGCCCTCTGCTATTTTCCCATACTCCTTAAAATTGATAACTTTTTACTTTTATCCAATTCGCTTTTTAAAGTGAATATGCTTCGCTCTCACTCTCCCCCTGGCCATGTCCATGGCCTTGGAGGGGTTTAGGGTCACTGGTGCCAGACCCACGAGGGTCAGACACGTGAGTAAGCAGTGAAGCTGTTCAAATGTACTGCTGTGGTCAACAGCAGAGCTGTTTGAGCTGAATCTAGCGACTTTTTAATGGCCAGTGTCTGTTAGGGGTGAGCAGTAAAAGATTGTTACAGAGATGCCAAGTAGTTAGAGAATATTGGCAAAATTGGAGTTGGACAATGGACACAGCACTGACGAATGTTTACACAAAGGGGAATGTGTTTAATGGGCCGGTTCTCGCAGGGTAACAATGCTTCCAACATTAGTGACATTAACAGAAAGCATTTACAGTGAAAAGTTAAGAATTCTCCACCCAGAGTGGAGAAACACAGAAGCCCCACACCTGGGGGCATTGGTTTAAATTC
The DNA here is from genome assembly GCF_017639515.1 of Carcharodon carcharias. Lineage (NCBI taxonomy): Eukaryota > Metazoa > Chordata > Chondrichthyes > Lamniformes > Lamnidae > Carcharodon > Carcharodon carcharias. The sequence goes on along the minus strand of NC_054484.1, from coordinate 117,241,961 downwards.
CAACACGGCAGCTGATGGAATTTAATACAATTAATACAATTTGTAATTGAAAACTAGGCTCAGAATTTGCGACGGTGAAAATATTATCTTTTGTTTTAAAAATAAACATCTGGTTCACAAACTTCCTTCAGGACGGGAAATCTGCTGTCCTTACCTTTTTTGGCCTACGAGTGGCTCCAGGCCCAAAGCAATGTAATTGATTCTTAACTTCCATCTGAAATAGTCGGCATTGCTCTGTCAGAGCGTGGTCATGCCTAACAGATTTGATTGGATTTTTTGAGTAGTTGACCAGGTGTGTAAATGAGGGTATTGCTGTTGGTGTAGTTTATATGGATTTCAGCAAATCCTTTGACCATTTCCCACATGGGAAACTTATAAATAGGCCAAGTGCCCATGTGATACAGGATAATTTGATAAGGTGGATTCAAAATTGTTTATTTGTAAGAGACAGTGGGTAATGGCTTTAGCGACTGCAAGCCAGTGTCCAGTGGCGTAAAACAGGGATCTGTGCTGGGTCCCTGATTATCTGTTATTGATATAAACGATATAGATGACTAATAGGGGTGTAGCATTATTACATTTGTGGATGACACAAAGATTCCCGGAGTAAATATCAGTGAGGTTCAGTGTTTTGGGCTACAAGTAGATATGGAAGGGAAGGTCAGATGGGCAGATAAGTGGCAGATGGAATTTAACCCCGAAAAGTGTGAGGTGATAAACCTTTGAAGGAGTAAATTGACAAGGAAGTATTCAATGAACAGCATGACACTGGGAAGTTCTGAGGAACAAAGGGACCTTGACGTATGTGACCATAGATCGCTGAAGGTGGAGGGGCATATTAGTCAGCTGGTGAAAAAGGCATATAGGACACTTCCCTTTATCAATAGAGGCTTAGATTGTAAAAGTAGGGAGGTCATGTTGGTGTTGTATAGAACCTTGGTGAGGCCACAATTAGATTACTTTGTGCAGTTCTGGTCGTCACCTTTTGGAAGGATGTGATTGAACTGGAGAGGGTGCAGAAGTGATTCACCAGGTTGTTGCCTGGGATGAAACATTTAATCTATTAGGAGATGTTGGATAGTTTTGAGTTGCTTTCATTGGAACATATAGGAATGAGGGACACCCTGATTGAGGCATAGAGGATTATGCGGGGCATGGACAGTGTGGGTGGGAGGCAGCTGCTCCCCTTAGTGAAGGGTCAGTCACATAGGGACATAAGTTCAAGGTTAGGGCCAGAAGGTTAAGGGGTAAATTGAGGAACCCATTTTTAGCCAGAGGGTTGTGACGATCTGGAATGCACTTCCAGGGAATAGAGTGGAGGCAGATTGCCTCACATGCTTTCAAACTTACATAGATGAGCACTTGGCATGTCATAACATTCAAGCCTATGGTCCTGGGTAAAATGGATTAGGTAGGTAGGCCAGGCGTTGCTAATGTGTTGGTGCAGACTAAATGGGCCGAAAGCCCTCTTCTGCACTCTGTGGTGCACGGACTAGTGGTTCTCCATCTGTGTCTTTGTGAACAAATCCAGCTATGTGTGAGTGTGGACAAAGAGTTCTGCAGCTTTATGACAATATGGACAAGGGATTTTCCAGCTGAGAGTCAATATGGACAATGGGTTCTAGAGCTGTGCGTCAATATGGACAAGGGTTTCTCCAGTTGTTTGTCAGCATGGACAAGGCTTTTTTAGATGTTTGTCAATATGGGCAAGTATTGATCCATCTGAGTGTCAGTGTGGACAATGGGTTCTCCACTTGTTTGTCAGGATGGACAAAGGGTTCTCCAGCTGTGCTTCAATATGGACAACGGTTTCTTTTGCTTGTGTATCAGTATGGGCAAGGATTATATAGCTCTGTGTCAGTATGGTCAATGGGTACTCCAGCTGTGTGTCAGTCTGCACAAGGGGTTCTCCAGCTGTGTGTCAGTGTGGACAAAGCTTTCTCGAGATGTGCGTCATTGTGGACAAGGTGTTCTCCAGCTCTGTGTCATTACAGACTAGGGGTTTTCCATCTGTGTCTTTGTGGACAAGTTGTTCTCCAGCTGTGTGTCAGTGTGGACTAGTGGTACTCCAGCTGTGTGTCAAATGGAACCAGGGTTTCTAAAGCTGCGTGCCAATATGGACAAGTAGTTTTCCAACTGTGTGTCAATATGGATCAAGATTTCTCTAGCTGCGTGTAAAAATTGGACAAGTGGTTCTCCAGCTGAGTGTCAATATGAACAGGTTGTTATCCAGCTGGGTATCCGTGTGGACAAGGGGTTCTCCAGCTGTCTGTCAGTCTGGACAATCGGTTAACCAGCTGTCTGTCAGTCTGGACAAGGGGTTCCCCAGCTGTGTGCATGTGCAGACAAGTGGTTCTCCAACTGTGTGTCAGTCTGGAGAATGGGTTCTCCAGCTGTGTGCCAGTGTGGACAAGAAGTTCTCCAGCTGTGTGTCAGTATGTACAAGTTGTTATCCAGCTGTGTGTCAGTATGGAAAAGGGGTTCACACGCTCCGTGTCAGTATGGAAAAGAGCTGCCCCGATGGGTGTCATTATAGGCAAAGGGTTACACCATCTATATGTCCATTTGGACAAGAGCTTCTCTGGCTGTCTGATTGTAGGCAAGGAGTTCTCTAGCTGTGTGTCGGTGTGTACAAGGGGTACTGCAGCTGCGTGCCAAAATGGATCAGGGTTTATAAAGCTGTGTGTCCATATGGACAATTAGTTCTCCAGCTGTTTGTCAATTTGGATAACTGCTGCGAAAGCGGTGTGTCAAAATGGACAAGGATTTCTCCAGATGTGTGTCAGTATGGACAAGAAGTTCTCCAGCTTTGTGTCAGTATGGGCAAGGGGTTCTCCAGCTGAGTGTCAACATGAACAAGTTGTTACCCAGCAGTGTGTCAGTGTGGACAAGGGGTTCTCCAGCTGTGTGTCAGTATGGACAATCGGTTCACCAGTTGTCGCTCAGTATGGACAAGGGGTTCCCAAACTGTATGCATGTGTGAACAAGTGGTTCTCCAGCTGTGTGTCAGTATGGACAAGGGGTTCTCCAGCTGTGTGTCAATGTGGCAAAGGGTTCTCCAGCTGTGCATCATTGTGTACAAGGGATACTCCAGCTCTGTGTCAAAATGGACCAGGGTTTATAAAATTGGGTGTCAATATGGGCAAGTGGTTCTATAGCTATGTGTCAGTATGGACAAGGTATTCTCAAGCTGTATGTCAATACAGATAAGGTGGTCTCCAGCTTTGTGTCAAGATGGCCAAGTGGTTCTCCAGCTGAGTGTCACTGTGGACAAGCAGTTCTCCAGATATGTATCAGTAGCCAAAAGGTGTTCTCCAGCTGTGTGTCAGAATGGAAAAGGTGATCTCCAGCTGTCTGTTCATATGGACAAGTGGATCTCCAGGTTTGCATCAGTATGTTGATGTGATTCACCATCTGCATGTCAGTATGGATAAGTGGTATTCCAGCTGTGTGTCGGTGTTGACAAGGGGAACTACAACTGGGTGTCATTATTGGCAAGGGGTTCTCCATCTTTGTGTCAGTATGAACACGGCGTTCTCCAGCTGTGTTTCAGTGAGGACAAATTGTTGACCAGCTGAGTTTCAGTATGGACAAGGGGTTCTACAGCTGTTTGACATTGTGGACAAGGGCTTCTCCAACGGTGTTTCCGTGTGGACAATGGGTTCTTGAGCTGTGGGTCAGTATGGACAAGGGTTCACCAGCTGTGCGTCCAAGTAGTCAACGGTTTCTCCAGCTCTGTTTCAGTATGGAAAAGGAATTGTCCAGCTGAGTCATTGTGGACAAGTAGTTCTCCAGCTCTGTGTCATTGTGGGCATTTGGTTCTCCACCTCCGTGTCAGAATGGACAAGGGATTCCCCAGTCATGTGTTAGTGTGTATATGGGGTTCTCCAGCTGTGTTTCAATGTGGACAAGTGGTTATCCAGCTGTGTGTCAGTGTGGACAAGGCGTCCTCCAGCTGTGTGTTAAGATGGACAATGTGATCCCGAGCTGAATATCAGTATGGACAAGGGTTTCTAGAGCTGTGTGTCAATATCAACAAGTGTTTCTCCAGATGTTTGTCAATATGGACAAGTATTTATCCATCTGAGTGTCAGTGAAGACAATGGGTTCTCCAATCGTTTGTCTGTATGGACAAGATGTCCTCCAGCTGTGTATCAATATATAGAACAGTTTTTCCTGCTGTGTATCAGTATGAACAAGGGTTATCCAGCTGGGTGCCAGTATGGACAAGGGGTTCTCCAGATATCTGTCATTGTGGACAAAGGGTTCTCCAGCAGTATGTCAGCGCAGACAAAGTTTACTCCAGTTGTGTTTCGTTGAGGACAAGGTGTTCTCCAGCTAGGTGTCTGTGTGGGCAAGGGTTTCTCCAGCTGTGTATCAGTATGTACAAGTTGTTCTCCAGCTGTGTGTTATTATGGACAAAGGGTTCTCCAGCTGTGCTTCAGTGTGGACAATGGGCTCTCCATGTATGTGTCAATATGTAAAGGAGTTCACTAGCTGTGTGTTAGTATGGACAAGGGGTACCCCATCTATGTGTCAGTGTGGACATGGTGTTCCCCAGCTGTGTGTCAGTGTGGACAAGTGGTACTCCAGATTTGTGTCAAAATATTCCAAGGTTTCTAAGGCTTGGTGTCAATATAACCAAGTTTTTCTCCAGCTGTGTGTCAATATGATCAAGGGTTTCTCCAGGTTTGTGCAAAAAACGACACGGGGTTCTCCCGCTGTTTGTCAATATGAACGAGTGGTTCTCCAGCTGAGTGTCCATGTGGACAAGGGAATTTCCAGATGTGTGTCAGTATGGACAAGGTGTTCTCCAGCTATGTGTCAGTAAGGACAAGCGGTTCTCCAGCTGTATTTCAGTATGGACAAGGGGATCCCCAGCTGTGTGCATGTGTGGACAAGTGGTTCTCCAGCTGTGTGTCAGTATGGAGAGAGGGTTCTCCAGCTGTGTGCCAGTATGGGCAAGGTAGTCACCAGCTTTGTGTCAATATGGACAAGTGTTTCTCCAGCTGTGTGTTAGTAAAACAAGGTGGTCACCAGCTTTGTGTCAATATGGACAAGTGGTTCTCGAGCTGTGTGTTAGTATGGAGAGAGGGATCTCCAGCTGCATGTCAGTAAGGACAAGGTGTTCTCGAGCTCTGTGTCCGTGTGGACAAGTGGATCTCCAGCTTTGTGTCAGTATGGTGACGTGGTACTCCAGCTGCATCTCATTATGGGCAAGGTGTACTCCAGCTGTGTGTCAGTGTCGACAAGGTGATATCCAGCTGGATGTCAGATTTGGCAAGGTGTTCTCCAACCTTGTGTCAGTATGAACACGAGGTTCTCCAGCTGTGTGACAGTGTGGACAAAATGTTGACCAGCTGAGTGTCAGTATGGACAAGGTGATCTCCAGCTGTTTGACAGTGTGGATAACGGCTTTTCCAACTGTGTGTCCATGTGGACAAGGTGTTCTCTAACTGTGTGTCAGTATGGACAAGAGTTCACCAGCTGTCTGCCCGAGTAGTCAACGTTTTTTTCCAGCTCTGTGTAAGTATGGATAAGGTGTTATCCAGCTGAGTCAGTGTGGAAAAGTTGCTCTTCAGCTAAGTGTCATTGTGGGCAATGTTTCCTCCAGCTGCATCAGAGAATGGACAAGGGATTCTCCAGCTTTGCGTTTGTTTGTACACGGGATCCTCCAGCTCTGTTTCAATGTGGACATGTAGTTTTCCAGCTGTGTGTCAGTGTGGACAATGGGTTCTGCAGCTGTGTGACAATGTGGACAAGGTGTTTTCCAGCTTTGTGTCAATATGGACTGGGGGTCCCCCAGCTGTGTGCCAAGATGGACAAGGGGTTCTCCAGCTGAATGTCAGTATGGACAAGGGTCTCTAGAGCTGTTTCTCAATATGGACAAGGATTTCTCCAGATGTTTGTCAACATGGACAAATATTCATCCATTTGAGTGTCAGTGATGTCAATGGGTTCTCAAGTTGTTTGTCTGTATGGACAAGGGGTTCGCCACCTGTGTATCAATGTGCACAAAAGTTTATCCTGCTGTGTATCAGTATGGACAAGGCTTATCCAGCTGTGTGTCAGCATGGACAAAGTGTTCTCCAAATATGTGTCATTGTGTACAAGGTGTTCTCCAGCTGTGTGTCAGTATGGACAAGGCATTCCTCAGCTGTATGTCAGTGATGGCAACGGTTTCTCCGGCTTTGTGTCAGTGTGTGCAGGATGTTCTCCTGCTGTGCGTTAGCATGGACAAGGGGCTGACCAGCTGTATGTAAGTATGGACAGGGGGTTCTCCAGCTGTGCGTCAGTGTGGACAATGGGTTCTCAGGTTTTGTGTCAGAGTGGACAAGGGGTTCCCCAGCTGTGTGTCAGTGTGGACAATGGGTTCTCAGGTTTTGTGTCAGTGTGGAGAAGGGGTTCCCCAGCTGTGTATTAGTATGGGCAAGGGGTTCTCCAGCTGTGCTTCAGTGTGGACAATGGGTTCTCCAGCTATATGTCAGTGTGGACAAGGGTTTCCCCAGGAGTGTGTCAAAATATTTTAAGGTTTCTAAAGCTTGGTGTCAATATGGCCAAGTTTTTCTCCAGCTGTGTGTCGATACAATCAAGGGTTTCTCCAGGTTTGTGCAAAAAAGGACACGGAGTTCTCCCACTGTGTGTCAATATGAACAAATGGCTCTCCAGCTGAGTGTCCGTGTGGACTAGGGGATTTCCAGATGTGTGTCAGTATGGACGAGATGTTCTCCAGCTGTGTGTCAGTGTGAACATGGGGTTCTCCAGCTGTGTGTCAGTGTGGACAAGTGGTACTCTCTGCCTCTGTCTCTCAGTCCCCCCCCCCACTTCTCTTTCTTTGACTCTGTGTCTCTTTCTCTCTTCTTCTCTCCCTCTTCACACTCTGTTCCTGTCTCTTTTTGTCTCCCTCTCTTCCACTATCTCTTGTTCTCTTTGTCTTTCTCTCTCACTATCTCTCTTTCTCCCTCTCTGTCTCTCCCTCTCTGTCTCTCCCTCTCTGTCTCTCCCTCTCTGTCTCTGCCTCTCCCTCTGTGTCTCTCCCTCTGTGTCTATCCATCCCTGTCTATCCCTCCCTATCTATCCCTCCCTGTCTCTCTCTCACTCTCTCTGTTTCTGTGTCTCTGCTCCTCTCACTGTCTCTACCTCACTGTCGATGTCTCTTTGCCTCTCCCTCTGTATCAAACTCTCTCGCTCTCTCCCTCTCTGCCTCTGTCTATCTCTCTCTCTCCCCCTCTATATAATTTCCTCTATGTCTCTTCTTCTGTGGCACTCCATCTCTGCCTCACTCTCTATATTTCTCTTTCTCTCTTTCTCTGATTCTCATTCATGCTATGTGTTTATCTCTCTCAGATTCACCCTCTCTATCTGTCTGTCTGTCTCTCTCGCTATCTCTCTCCCTGTCTCTCTCTCTGCCTCTTACTCTGTCTCTCTCTCTCTCTGCCTCTCTCTCTCTTTCTGTGTCTCTGTCTCTTTTTAACTCTCTCTGTCACTGTGACTCCCTCTCTGTCTCTCTCGGTCTCTCTCTCTCTCTCTGTCTCTCTCTATCTGTCTCTCTGTCTCTCTGTCTCTCTCTCTCTATGTCTCTATGTCGCTCTCCCTGTTTGTTGCACTGTCACTGTCACTCTCTGTCCCTCTCTGTCTGTACATCTATGTCCCTCCCTCTCTCCTTCTTTTTTTCCCTCCCTGTCTCTGACTCTCTCTTTCTCTCTCTCACTCTCCCTCTCACTCTCTACCTGTCTCTCGCTCTCTCTGTCTTCTGTGTGTCTCTCCATCTATGAAGTTTGCTCTATCTGTCTGCATATCACTCTTTGTCTCTTTCATTCAGTCTCTGTCTCTTTCTCTTTCTGCCTCTGTCTGTCTCTCTCTCCCTCTCTCTGTCTCTCTCTCTAACCATCTTTCTCTCTCCATATTCCTCTCTCACTATCTGTCTGTCTCTCTCACTTTCTGTCTGTCTCTCTCTCTCTGTCTGTCTCTCTGTCTCTCCCTATCTCTATCTCCCTCCCTCTCTCTCCCTCCCTCTCTCTCTCTCCCTCTCAGCCTCCCTTTCACTCTTTCTGTTTCTCTGTCTCTGTCTCTGACCCTTGCTCTGTCTCTACTGCTCTCTCCCTGTCCCTCCCACTGTCTCTGCCTGTTCCTCTATCTCTCTCTTTCTTTGTCTCTCTCTCCTCTCTCTCTGTCTCTGTCTCGCTCACTGTCACCCTCTCTGTCTCTCTCTGTTTCTCTCCCTGTCCCTCTCTGTCTCTGCATCTATGTCCTTCCATTTATCTCTCTCTGTTTTTTCGTCTCTGTCTCTGACTCTCTGTCTCTATCTCAATATCTCTCTATCTCTCTGCCTCCCTCTCTGTCTCCCTCTCTGTTTCCCTCTCTGTCCCTCTCTCTGTCTTTTCCTGTCCCTCCCTGTCTCTCCATCTATGTACTTTCCTTTCTCTCTCTCTGTTTGTCCGTCTCTATCTCTGACTCTCTCTCTCTCTCTCTCTGTCTCTCAATGTCTCTCTATGTCTCTCACTCTCTGTATCTTTCTCTCTCTGCCCCCCCTGCTCTGCCTCTCCATCTATGTTTCTCTTGCTCAGTCTCCATATCATTGTCTGTCACCCAGTTTCTGTCTCTCTCTGTATCTTTTTCTGCCTCTGTCTCTGTCTCTCTCTGACTCTTTGTCTGTCTCTCTCTCTCTCTTCTCTTATACCTTCTTTCTCTGTCTCTCGCCGTCCCTCTCTCTCTCTTGCACTATTTCTCTGTCTCTCTCTGTCAATATCTCTCTTTCAATATGTCTCTGTAAATATCTCTCTGTCTCTCTCTCTCTCTCTATCTCTCTCTCTGTCTCTCTTTCTCCCTCCCTGTCTCTCCCTCTCTGTCAATCCCTCACTTTCTATCCCTCTCTGTCTATCCCTTTCTGTCTATCCCTCCCTGTCTCTCTCTCACTCACTCTGTTTCTATGTCTCTGTCCCTCTCACTGTCTCTACCTTACTGTTTATGTCTCTCTATCCCTCCCTCTGTCTCTACCGCTCTGCCTCTGTCTCTCAGTCTCTCTCTCGCTCTCTCACCCCATCTATGTCTTTTCCTCTATGACTCTTCCTCTATGTCTCTTTCTTTATGTCACTCCATCTCTGTCTCGCTTTCTCTGTTTCCCTTCCTCACTCTCTGGCTCTCTCTTTCTCGCTTTCTCTGCCTCTCGTTCATGTTATTTGTTTATCTCTCTCAGCCTCTCCCTCTCTGTCTGTCTGTCTCTCTCTATCTATCTCTCTCTCACTCTCTCTGTATCTCCCTCTCTGCCTCTCTCTTTCTGTGTCTCTGTCTCTTGTTAACTCTCTGTGTCATTGTCACTCTGTCTGTCTCTCTCTCTACGTCTCTCTCCCTGTCTTTCTCACTGTCACTGTCTCTCTCAGTCCCTCTCTGTCTCACACTCTCGGTCTCTCCATCTATGTCTCACCCTCTCTGTTTGTTCCTCTCTGTCTCTGACTCTGTCTCTGTCTCTGTCTCTGACTCTCTTTCTCACTGACTACCTGTCTCTCTCTCTCTGTCTCTCTGTGTGTCTCTCCATCTATCTCTCTCTCTCTGTCTCCATCTCACTCTTCGTCTCTTTCTCTCAGTCTCTATCCCTTTCTGCCTCTGTGTCACTCTCTCTCTCTCAGACTCTCTCTCTGTGTCTCTCTCTCTTCTCTCTTCTCTCTCTCTCTACTCGCTCTCTCCCTCTTTCTGTGTCTCTCTCTGTCTCTCTCTCTAACCATCTCTCATTCTCTCTCTGTATTTCTCTCTCACTATCCGTCTGTCTCTCTCTCTGTCACTATATGTCTGTCTCTCTCTCTCTGTCTCTCACTGTCTGTCTCTACCCTCTCTCTCCCACTCTCTCTCTCCCTCTCTTGCTCTCCCTATGAGCCTTCCTCTCACTCTCTATTTTTCTCTGTCTCTGTCTCTGACCCTCTCTCTGTCTTTACCACTCTGTCCCTGTCTCTCTGTCCCGCCCTCTGTCTCCACCTCTTCCTCTCTCTGTTTCCTATTTCTGTCTCTCGCTCACACTATCTGTTTATCTCTCTCAGCCTCTCCCTCTCTGTCTCTCTCTCTTTCTATCTATCTCTCTATCCCTGTCTCTCTCTACATCCCTCTCTGTCTGTGTCTGCCTCTTTTTCTCTCTCTATGTCACTGTTACTCTCTCTCTGTCTCTCCCTCTGTCTCTCTCTCAGTCACTGTCTCTCTCTGTCCCTCTCTGACTCCCCCTCTCCGTCTATCCCTCTCTGTCTCTCTCTCTCTCTGCTTGGCCCTCTCTGTCTCTGATTCTCTCAATCTCTCGATCACTCTCTCTCTCTCACTCTCTACCTGTCTCTCACTCTCTCTGTCTCTCTGTGTGTCTCTCCATCTGTGGTGCACTCTCTCTCTGTCTCCATCTCACTCTTCGTCTCTTTTTCTCAGTCTCTGTCCCTTTCTGCCTCTGTGTCACTCTCTCTCTCTCAGAATCTCTCTGTGTCTCTCTCTCTCTCTTCTCTCTTCTCTCTCTCTCTACTCGCTCTCTCCCTCTTTCTGTGTCTCTCTCTGTCTCTCTCTCTAACCATCTCTCATTCTCTCTCTGTATTTCTCTCTCACTATCTGTCTGTCTCTCTCTCTGTCACTATCTGTCTCTCTGTCTCTCTCTCTCTCTCTGTGTCTCTCTGTCTCTCCCTGTATCTCTCTCCCTCCCTCCCTCCCTCTCAGCCTCCCTTTCACTCTTTCTGTTTCTCTGTCTCCTTCTCTGACCCTTTCTCTGTCTCTACCACTCTGTCCCTGTCTCCCTCTCCCTCCCTCTGTCTCTGCCTGTTCCTCTCTCTATCTCTCTGTTTCTTTCTTTCTCTGTTTTTCTCTGTCTCTCTCTCCGTCTCGCTCTCTGTCTCCCTCTCTGTCTCCCTCTTTGTCCCTCTCTCTGTCTCTTTCCCTGTCCCTCTCTATCACTGCATCTATGAACTTCCATTTCTCTCTCTCTGTGTGTCCGTCTCTCTCTCTGACTCTCTGTCTCTGTCTCCATCTCAATATCTTTCTCTCTCTCTGCCTCCTTCTCTGTCTCCCTCTCTGTCTCCCTGTCTGTCTCTCTCTGTCTTTCCCTGTCCCTCTCTGTCTCTCCATCTATGCCCTTCTCTTTTTCTCTCGGTTTGTCCATCTCTGTCTCTGTATCTCTCTCACTATATCTCTCTGTCTCCCTGTCTTCCTCTGCATCTCCTTCTCTGTCTCCGTCTCTGTCTCTGTCTCTCTCTCTCCAAGTCCTTCTCTGTCTCTCCATCTATGTCATTTCCTTCCAAATCCAAAGAGCAACAAAGGACCAAATGGTGAATAAGGTGATGGCCAATGTGAGCCCGGAGCTAACAGGCATGGAGCATACAAGTTATTATGACAGGTGATACATGCGCACTTGTAGGTATGAGACCGGAAAGTAAATGGAGGCATTACACACAATTAAAGATACAGGGAAATTGACCAAGCGGTAACCCCGAGAAAGGGAGCCAATGTTAATGTCTCCAGTGGTCCACGCCCCTGGTCTTCAGCGCAACAGTACTGGCAACAGGTCGGGGATCAGCACTGCTCATCTGTCACCATAGGAGGAACTTTGGTAGATCACGGACAGTGCCAAATGCGACACACAATGGGGAATGATATATATAACCATCGGAGATCAAATGCTTTCAAATTCTACTAAGGGTTTGCTTCAGATTGGGCATGGGAGGTCCGCACAATAGAGAAGCTTAGTACCGCTACCCTGCCACCTCCCATGTCTACTTCCACAGTCCGAGTAGAGATAACTGAAGCCTCTCAAGCAACACCAACTGTCCAACCTTGTCCGACTACCCATCCAGAACTGATGAATGATTTGCTAATGGTTAATCAGAAGTTTTGTATGATAATGGACACCATGAGCTGGTACCCATTGTCTTGAATATATCTGGAATTGCCCCACCCCAGTAGTGCTCAAACCATTTTCGAGCACCCTATCAGGCTCTAATGGGCCAGTTGATGACTCAGGCATCTAAGTTCAATGGCGGGTTGCAATCAGTTTTAGAAGGAAACCGAGATAAGCACGGCCTGATGAATGGTGCTGCCACGATATTCAATGCAGGGAAACCATCAATAGTTACGTCCGTCCAAAAGCAACTGTTGATCTGATGATCCGTACCCTTGTCATTCAGCTTAAACAGGTTTTAGAGCGGGAATGGGAAATTCATAACCGCCAATTAAATATAGATGAGGACATGACTTTTTAATCCAAAGCCTGGCTACTGTGCTCGAAAGTCATGCGGGGACAATCAACAAACTGATTGGAATAGGGAAGAATAATTAGACGAAGCGAGCAGAAATTATATTTGCAATTAATTTGGATCTTGGCCACTGGAACAAGCCCGAGAGAATTTAAGACAGATTAATGAAGGGGTAGTTCCTTTATGGGTCATTAATGAATATTTATTTAATATTTCATGACATCAGAATCATGACTTGACCGGTTGCCAACTCAAAGGTTTAACACACGCAAAAAGATTGAATGTTGAATGTATAGTAAATAAGAATTTGCTAATAGGCATTTTATTATTAATACCTGTCATACGTAAGACATCACCTGACAGGACATAATGTAGAGTAGAAAATATTGGGGTTATATGAAAGAATTTCTATATTAGGTATCATCACATTCTACCATATGCAGTAGACATAGAAGGGAATATAGTTGGCACCACATTGCAACGGTGTGGTATAGAGGCCACCGCAGTAGTGTACAAACCCAATATATGAGAGAGATGAAGTTAAGTGCCGATTTAAAGAAGCAAAAAATTGTACACTGCAAACTATATGGGCAGCGAAAGAACCAATCCATGTTGCATATACGGGGAATGGGAGATATTGTATTACCACATAGCAGACGGATATGCCTCATCCATAATCATTCACTGTGCCTACACACACAGGCACCAGCAAAGGTATGGAAAGTGGAACTGGTGGAAATATGCAAGAGAGGAATGACTACTATTCAAGTCAAGGAGAGTCGTAAGAATAACCTGACATAGTATTTGAAACAGTTCTCCTATGAAACTTCCCTATTACCAGAGCACATAACTGCAATTCGGAGACAGGCTTAGTAGATATATATAACTTACTACACACTGCAGCAACAGTTGAGGACATTAAAGGTGGATATTGAACGAATAGATTCTTCCACATGGTGGGAGGACCTGGGGAACTGGGGCTCAAAGGTAAAGATACGCCCCTGGATTTGGGTTATCTCCCATTCCCTGTTATATTTCAACTGATATTGAGTATATATCTAATATCCTTGATTCATCGCACCCAGAAGTCACAGAAAAAGGTGACGCCAGGGGAAAAGGAATTTATTAAGCCTGAGGCCTGAAGTGAACGGCCAGATGATACAGGTGGTCTGACAATACCTTTTACAGCCCAAGGCTGGATGACTGGCCAGCATCAATGGGCAGCGGTGCGTGAAGGGACAGCCAAGGGCCAAAAGGGGGGGACTGTTAGCGGGGGATATAGGGGTACAGTAAGAACTTATTGAAAGGGAATGTATTACTTAAAGTCTCCAAGTACCTTGGCAGTTAAAGGTTACCATCTGAACCTTGCGCAGCTTTAAGGACCTGCAAAAAAAAGAAAGGCCTTGGGAGTCGGACTGTGGACAGCGTATGGCAATCACAACTAAGGTTAAGTGTGCTCTTCAATAGACAGTTGAAGAACGGATGGTCCTAGTTTAGTAGGAGGGAAGGTCTCTGCCTGGGTGAATACAAATAGGAACATATGTACTTGTTACCAGATATGTCTGTTTAATGTAAACCTATATGTTGATGAGAACGGAATCTGGAAACTATTCTCGTACATGACCAATAATGTATAAATATGTTGAACACTTGTAATTTCGCAGCGTGCCATCTCAAGCTGCATTGTGATGGTTCGTCCATTGCAATTGTTCAAATAAACTATCGTGACCTGTACCTGAGACTCCTGTGGTTCACTTGTCAAATTGACCACAACAGGGAAGTAGTCATGTTTTTTGGGGGGTTGCTGGTTATGAGTTGCAAAATTGGATGTGGTGCTCAGTTCAATTCTGCTGGTTAATCTCCGAGGCAGATCAAGTTGTAGCCAGCGTAGCAGCCGCACGACAAGCATGCAAGCAATTCACTTGTGCCTGACCCCCAAGTCTCTGACAATGAGCTCAGTGTGGGAAACATTGATAGCAGGTCCAGGACAACGTAAAATCACCCAATCAGAATTTTAAGCATCCTGGGCAATTTCAGCGTGTGTGCTCGTGTCAGGACATCTGCAGTGTTCGGGATAACCAACACAAACTTAAATTCACTGCTGTGGACATTGGAAGTTTTGGGACCTGAGCTCTTTACTAAACTGGCGCTTCTCATGCATTACTTGCCGTGCAAGGGAGTTATGGCCAAGACAGAGAGGTTTTACTCCACTGCTGTAACATTTGAATGATTGTTCTCCACGTACCCTGAGTTACAAGTGGGCCGCAAGGGGAAGAAACAATTCTAATCCCCTTTAGAAAATCAACATACATAAAAAAAATGACACAAACTGGAACAATGTTTTCTTATACATTTTAAATAAAACAACACAATGTTATGGCGGCCGAAAGGCCGCCATTTAAATCTGGAACATTGGCTACAATTTAACTATAGTTAGAACATGAAGAGTTGGTTTCATTTTGCATTTATTTTTTTATCAGTATCTGAATAATTGTGCAAGGAGATTTCACTACCTTCTTCAGCTCTTCCCTGAATTTAGTTTTCGCAGCTGCATAAATAAACGTGTTTGCGCAGGAACTCAAATATATGAGTATGTATCCGGTTTGAGTGGCGATGTATGCAGGAGCTGTATAATCGGGTTGTACATGAATGACCACACCACTGACTAACGAACAAACAACTGTTGTCAGCCACAACAGTATAAAAGTACCCTATACAGTGAACAATAATATAATCGATTTCCTTCGGTTCTGTATTTCTGGATTATTCTGATTCTCGCTGTTGTGAGAACAGAGCTCCTTACGGGATCGACTGGTGAATAAATTCGTCTGATTGTAAAAAAGTTAAGCAGTAATATCAAAGTGAAAGAAACCCAACTCAAAAATATTTTGTAGCCAAATAAATATTACAGTAAAAGGAGGTGTATAAAATTCCTGGCTGGGTTTGCAACCCCGGTGAGTATTGTTACTTCTTCGCTCAGGTTCAACTACAAACCAATTTAGTGTGTCCTGTAAAAGTGAGAGGACACAGGTCGCTGTTAGAATTGCAGCCGCAGTTCTCACTGTGCAATAACTTGTCTTAAACATGTGGATAAATATAGATACAAACGGTCAAATGTGAAGGAGACTGTAAACCACACCGATAAATGTAGGTTGCTACTAACTAAGTATATGGTGAACTTGCAAATGCGTGTACAGGAAATGACAACATGTGGAAAATGATAACTCAGGACTTTTTGCACGAGAACGTCGTTGAACAAGGCCAGTAAATCGGCTATTGACATGGACACCATGTTGAAAGAAATACATTTTGAAAGGCCGCAATTTCATCTGGAGAGAATTATGATTGTCATCAGGTTCGCTTTCGGAAAAAGGGAGAGAAGGTAGCTAACATAAACGCTCAGATGCTTTCCACAGAATATTATGGGAATTGTTACCATGCATTTCTACCCAGCGTTATGTACACGTATCCGATTTATAATATTGCCCACTGTTGATGAAATCCCTGAAAAACAATAAACAAACTTGCACTCTATTGTGATTCAATTGTTTCAAGCCCAGTTTTTTTGACACTGGCCCTCGCTGAAAAAGAGACCGGAAACAAGTTTCGGGGGGAGGAATCTCTTAATTCGAAACCAAAATCGTGGAAAAGACTTGTGCATGTAATTGGTAAGGAACGAGAAACTTTTTTGGGAAGTGTAAACAGATTGGGAGATCGGATTTCAGTATGTGTTCAGAACAAGCAGGAGTCTAAAAAGTTGCATTAATTTCCAGCAGAAGCGGCGCAGGCCCACTAGTTCTTGCTGAAGCTGTGTGTGGGTGCAATCTTAAAAGACTGAAACATGAGAAAAGCTAATAGCCAGCCAGGCAAGCTGAAGAGCTGGGAGTTGCTTTTTTTCACCCAGAGCTGATCATAATTTATACAGAGTGCTATTGAATGGTGAGTGACAGAGAGTCTGGGAAAGCTCCGCTACGAGGACTGTTGTGACCCGAGTTATGGAAGCTCCACAGAAGTAGGCCTTGTTTATCATAGTCATATTTGTGGAGCTGAGATGGAGCCAAGTGGCTGTTGGAAGCCACTTGAGAAACAGGCCCTGCATTAAGAAGAGTGGTTGAGCAATGCTGGGACAAGGTTGAGATGTGAGAGACAATAGGACTGAACACAGAGCCAATTAAGTGCTGAGGACTAGCTGAGAAATCCAGGAGACTTTCCATTGTTCTATCAGCTACTTGAACTATAATAAATACTTCCTACTGAATACAATTGACAGTTAATTCTTTATTTTTTGACGTTGGTTTGATTTTTACTGTAATTTTGTTGAAAAGTAAAATTTTGTCCATTGTTTGTTTTTCCATCGGGCTCCTGTAGGAGGTATTTGATCCTCAGTGCACAGAAACATGCCGTATAGGGACTGGGATTCTGCCGTCCTACTGGTAAATATCAGCCTGATGTTATCATGGTGCTGAAAGAAGGGGCACTCGAATTCAGTCTGGAGGATGGTAACAGAGAGTAACTGAAAACTCCTCCCACAGCCACCGCCCCTAATGCATTGATGCCTCAACTGAGGCTTATGTTGAATTTGGACAATAGTGTTAAACTGGCTAAGCCAGATCAACCGTCCGTCATACATATCGCTCGATTCACTTTGAATGACCATCGCCCCTGGCACTGGATTCAGACTCTATGAACTGTACAGTGCAAGTCGCCCGTGAGTCCTTCACAGAGAGAGCCCTGGTACCGATATAATCTTCGTAAAGGGAAGTGGGATATTTCTATAACTTTTCGAATTTCAACACTGAAATAATATGCAGATTTCCTGAAATACAACCTTCTTGTCATCTGGTCGTTACCACCTGATAGACCGAGTGAATTTGATCAATTGTCTCTGGGGCCCCATGTTACAATCAATAAAACTTTACAGTCGGTTCCTTCCGATTAATTGGAGCTGGGAATCTCGGGAAGTACATCAGATTCCAGTGGTGTTTCATATAATTTCTACTCCATTACTGGAAACAATAAATTCGAATAAATCTTTCAACTGAAGAAAAGAACTATCCAATATAATTCAAAACGATGCCCTTTGCCTACTTAAAATCGCCCTGAGGGACACCCTCAGGAAGTGACCGAGAGGTGGCGAATCCGCAAATATGTCTTGAGATGGTGGAATGAGGAACAGCTCCCTGTTCCTCAAAATATCTTCCCGCCCCTGCTGAGCGGAGGACGCTGAAGCACTAGGAATTATCATTGTAATGTAGACAGTGGGCATCATGACCTATGATTTATTTACGTCCGACATTAAGCAACACATCCTTTAGTGATCTATAAACTGTTGTAGGGACGCGAAATCCACCTTCCCCTCTTTCAGTGTGAGGAGGATAATTAAGCTCCAGGTGCCCAAAATCTGCCAAGCAGAACTGCGGCTCACGAGCCCTGTGAACGGCTAGGATTCCCGCTGATAAACAGCAATTTATCCCGGTGGAGAAATTACTCGGCAGTGAGAAATTCCCGCAATCAGCCAAATAATCACCAGCAGTGAAATACTCAACAGCTAATAGACAACACTGACTTTCCGGGAACACCAGAACCTGCGAGAATTGGATAGTAAATGTCCGATACTTGCAGAATCGTTGGCCGGATCATTTTTTTTAGAAGGATGCGAAATTTCACCCAGTTTTCTTATTGTTTTGAAGATCCGTAACTCTTTCCCCCTATATAGGCTGGGGTTGTGTACCAGTGAGGAAATCAGTTTACACAATAATTTGTGTTCGTCATAGTGAGTTAACAAACAAGCAGGTAATTTACCTCTTCAGAGACCCCCGTCCGCCAATGGCGAAATTGACGAGCTCAACACCAAAAACTTCGTCATTAAAATTAATGATCGGAAAGTAACCACAAGAGGTTTATATTCTGCACATGTCCCCTTGGATGTTGAAAGGAACATCCCTCATGGGCAGTGCTGGCTAACTTGGGCTTCATATTATTCTGCTGTGATATTGACACATCA
The DNA here is from genome assembly GCF_017639515.1 of Carcharodon carcharias. Taxonomy (NCBI): domain Eukaryota; kingdom Metazoa; phylum Chordata; class Chondrichthyes; order Lamniformes; family Lamnidae; genus Carcharodon; species Carcharodon carcharias. The sequence continues at coordinate 117,223,748 of NC_054484.1, read as the reverse complement.
ATTGATGAATGTAATTGGGTTGTAATTACATAACTGAATAAATGTGATTTGGGTTGTAATTACATAACTTAAACTTGCTGACTTATGTGGCGACACCTCTATATATTTCAGCGTTATTATTATTTACGATGATACTGCTCTAAAATTAACAAGACTGGAGACATCTGTATATGTATGCTGTTGCTATCAATCAACAATAATAGACGTTATACACGCTCATATGAAAAGTAGGAAACATATTAGAAAATTATCCTTGCTGATGTTAATCTATTATTAGCAATGTAATCTCCAGTCAACCACAGGGATGCCCTGCTCTAACATTATTTGCCGTGAAATGCAAGCAGTAAATGCTGGGAATACTCAGCAGATCTTGTAGCGTCACTGGAGAGTGAATCAGAGTTAATGTTTCAGGTAAAGGTCAGCATTGTATTTCTCATTCCAGATTTCCAACCATCGCAGTATTTTGTTTTCAGATTATTGAGTTTGATCCCAATCCAGAATTTTGACTGTGACCATATTCCCGTGCTCATGATGGTGATATTGGCATAACCCAATTGCCGAGTTACAGGTCAGGTTCAACTTGTAAACGTGATATCATTTCACTAACATTGCTCCTGGGGACCCCACCGTAACTTTACAGATTGCGAATTTAACTTCACTGAGGAAGCACCTACAGGATCATTTATCATTCTACTATTTCTAGCTATAACCCTGCTCTAACGTTACTGCTGAGGCCTGTAGGCTACGTTATTCGTGATGACATCATTGGCACATTTTTGGAAGTGCTTCCAACTTTTGTTTTCTTGTTCTGTTTTGTTTCCTTCTGAAATAAGATCGCCTGGTTATAAGGTAACGTTCCGCATTGCCGGAGTAATAAAGATAAATGTCAATCAGTGCTCTGGGTAAAATGGATAAAACTCTCTTGCGTGAAAATGATGCTGCTTGCAACCTTCTAATTCACATTGGGAGAATGTTTAATACTTTGGCTAATTATCATGACACACGTACTTTTGGGCATAACTAAAAGAGAGATAAGGAAAATTCAAACACACATATAGAATGTAACTGGGCTTGGAGAATGAAAGGGTGGCCACATGTCACTGAAAAATTGCTGGAAGATCAGAGAAGTCTATTAATCGCTCACATTTAATGCAGGAGGAAACATTTTATCACTGAATATGCACAGCTGATATTGAGGTTTACATCTGATAACTGAATACAAAGCGGTGTCACAAAATGAAACGACACGTCAACCATCTGGAGAACTTTACTACTTCCAGGTAGCGAGACACCGATTTTATATCACACCAGCACAAAACCCACATGTTTCTCAAACATGTGCCAGTCGCGTAAAATGTCGTTAGGTTGTTCTCAAGCAGCTGCTTTTTGGCATTTGACAAAGGTTAATTCACGAACCCTGCTCTCTATCTTGCAACCAGGTGAAAAGACTCTTTGTGTTTAAGAAGCGAGCGGTCACTAATTATTTCATATCAATTCTGTTTCTTCATTCCACTTGCTATAAATGAAAAGCCATTGTGAGTGGCGAGTGCCATCCGAATTTAAATCGCGTTTGCAGAAGTTGTTAGTAGTTTTATAACGTTGGGGCGACGCTTGAATTATCTTTAGCATCAACATCTTTTTCATTTTGAGCCCTGCAGTGACGCACCGAGCACGTAAACAGAGACCCCCGTCTTGCACAATTATCATTGCAACCCAAAACAGGCCACAACAACTTAAGGAAACTGGTATTTTATTCTTCCCAGGGTTTACTCTGTAAACCAAAGAGGAAATGAGAGGGAGATTGGCGGCGGGAAAATCTTCCATCCCTCTGAAACATACAAAAAAAAGACAGGCCGCGGTTGCCCTTGCAGATATTTAATATAGAACCAGAGAATGCTGGAAATGCGGGTCTGGCAGCTTCTGTGAACAGAAGCAGCAGAATTAATGGTTTCAGGTCGATGACCTTTGGTCAGAACTGTCAGATTTATTTCATGTTTCTGGTTAATGTGCCGCAAGTTTGATAGTGCACAAATGAATCTGCAGAATTATTTAGCGCCATAATCAAGTTGCAAGGTTGTTGTGGGGCGGGGCGGAGGAATCGGATGTTTGTGCTAGTGGGTAGCGGGGGTCCCTGGGGATATGGTGGGGCCCAGGGGCTTCCAGCCATGTCTTAAAATGTATAAAGCAAATTACACCTTATTGGCTGAGAATCAATAACCAATAACCTGAAGCAAATGTTGTGCATGCACTTTATAGGTAGAATGCATGGGAACCCCTCGGTGCGGCTGCCTTCCATTGTTCTGATTATTATTTGTGGTGCAATTCCAGCCCCCCCCCCACCCCCCCCCCCCCCCCACCCCCCCTCCCCCCACCCCAGTTATTGAGCAGGTTTGGTGACAGAGCATTGAAGCAAGGTTGCCGATAGAAATATAGAATGGTTGCAGCACAAAAGGAGGCCATTCAGCACATTGACTCGCTGTTGGTTCTCTGCAATAGCATCGCAGCCCGTCCCAGTCCCCCGCCTTTTCCATGGAGCCCTGAAAATGTTTTGTTTTCAAATAATTATCCAGTTCCATTTTGAAAACTGCAATCGAATCTGCCCCGACCATACACTCAGGCAGCGGCTTCCAGATCCAAACTACTTGTGGCATAGAGAACCTTTTACTTACGTCGCCTCTGGATATTTTGTTATTCACTTTAATTTTCTCGACCTCTTGCCGATGGGAAAAGTTTTTTTTTTACCAGTTACGCTATCGACACCTCTCATGATTTTTTGCACGTCTACAAATATTCCCTCAACCTTCTCTTCTCCAAGGAGAACAGCCCCAGCTTCGCTCATCTATCCGCATAACGGAAATCTCTCATCCTCGAAATCATTCTCATAAATCAAAAAATAATCATTTTCTAAACAACATGTAAAACCTTCGGTTTAAGTTGAGCCAGTATTTTATGAAGACTCATAACTTAGTTATTTTTGTATTCTATGCCCCGATTTATAAGCCAGAATTTAGGATCCAGGATTCCTTTCTCAAACTGCCCTGTCACGTTCAATGATTTATGCACATATACATCCAGGTCCATCTGCTCCTGCATCCATTTAGAATTAGGTCGTTTATTGTCTCCTCTCCTCGATCATCTGACCAAAATGCATCATTTCACACTTCTGTACATTAAATTTCGCCTTCCTCGAGTCTTTCCATTCCATCTGTACCCTCTTGAAGTCTATCATTAACCTCCTCACAATTCACAATATTTCCAACTCTTGCACCATCATTAAATTTCGAAATTATGCTCTGCATACCTAGATTATTGAAACCAATCAAGAACACCCATGGGTCCCGATATATACCTCGAGCACCCCACAGTCAGAAATAAGTAATGTTTACTCTAATTCATGCTCCATTAGGTTTGAATTCAATTATTAACTGTGACATAATGACATTCTAGTTATGCTAATGACTAACGATTCACAACACCACATGATTGGAAATAAAATGCTTCCGTGAACTAATACTGTTAACTAAAAAGCATAGTTTTACTGAAACTTGGGGGCTCAAATAATTAACACGGAGGTAAAGAACGTAAGTATAAACTTAGAAATGATATGAACCACTTGTTTGGTTAGGGCTCCTGTACCTCAGAAGCTCCCATTTGACTAAAGCATTTGGATCAGCCATCGTGGTAATAAAACTAGATCAAGTCGCAGTTTATGTACAACTCGAAAATATTAAATAAGGAAGTTTTGTGGACAGAGCGAAAAACTCCAATTCCACGTGCCACTAAATAACTTGATGACCAAGAATTATTTTTATTCATTTGCGGGATGTGGTCTTCCCTGTATCAGTCAGAATTAATTGTCCATCCTTAATTACACTTGAGAAGGTGGTTGTGCGCTGCCATTTTGAATCGCCACAGTCCCTGTGGTGCAGGTACACTAATAGTGCTGTTAGGAAGGTAGTTCCAGGGTTTTGACCCAGTGACAGTGAAGGAGTGGCGACATATTTCCAAGTCAGGATGGTGAGTAACTTGGAGGGAAACATTCAGCTGGTGGTGTTCTCACGTATCTGTTGCCCTTGTCCTTCTGGATAGTAGTGGTCCTTTGCTTGGCATGTGCTGACTTAGCAGCTTTGGTGAATTCCTGCAATACATCTTGTAGCTGGTACACACTGATTCTGCTGTGAGTCGATGGTGGTGGGGGGATTAATGTTTGTGGATGGTGCTCCAATCAGACAGGCTGTTTGTCTTGGATGGCGTCAATCTTCTTGAGTGTTGTTGGAGATGCACTCATCTAGGCAAACGAACAGTATTCCACCACACCCCTAATTTATATTTGTTGATGGTGGAAACGCTTTGGGGGAGAAGAAGATGATTTACTCACAGTAGAATTCCTAGCCTCTGACCTGCTCTCGCAGCCACAATAATTATATGGCTAGTCCAGTTCAGTTTCTGTTCAATAGTAATCCCCAAGATATTAATAGAAGGGAATTCGTTTTCATCATGTCATTTAACGACAAGGGACAATTGTTGGACTCTCTCTTGCTGGAGATGGTCATTGTCTGGCATTTGTGTGACACGAAGATCACTTGGTATTGTCAGCCCAGGCCTGGATACCATCCAGGTCTTGTTGCATTTGGACATAGACTGCTTCAGTGTCCGAGGAGTTGCGAATAGTGCTGAACATTGTGCAATCATTAGCGAACATCCCCACTTCTGACGTACTGATGGAAGGAAAGCCATTGATGAAGGAGCTGAAGATCGTTGGGCCGACTACACGAACCTGATGAACCCCTGCAGTGTTGTCCAGGAACTGAGGTGACTGAGCTACAACAGCCACAACCATCTTCATTTGTGCTTTGCATGACTCCAATCAGCAGAGAGTTTCCCCCCTCGTTCCCATTGACTCCAATTAAGCTCGGGCTCCTTGATGCGTCACTCGGTCAAATGCTGCCTTTATATAAAGGCCACCCACGCCCACATCACCAGGGAACATCAGTACAGTCAAGCAAAGTAAACAGTTCAGCCTGATGTCTTTTTGTTAGTACCGTACAAAGCTACAAATGAGCTTTCTTGCTTTCAAGGGGATGGTATTCCAATTTCCCACAATAAAAACCATATGAAATCGTTTACACACTGGCGTAATCAACCTCTGTGCCATTGTATCTCCAAACGGGAATTAATGCAACTTAATGCTTCCTCCAAAAAAAATGTATTGTCAAAGCTTTGAAAGCCCAATGCAGATGAAGTGCTGAACATGCTCAGTCAAAATGCTATAACCGAAGAACAATGATGTTTGCAGCATGAAAATGGATAAAATTCAAAATTTTGCTATACAAAGCCTCGTTAAAATTCGCATCATGCTTTAGTTGCTAAGGCGCCTTTGTACTAAATAGGTAACTCTAATTTTAAGTCTCGATCATGCATCTATCCATAAAGTCAATGCTTGGTTTTTAATTATCTAACAAGCTCTAGAAGTGGCATTGAAAATCATGTGCTTACATAACCAAGCCGGATAGGGTCAATGTTTCCTTTGGTGGTTCATACATAAGGATAATTTTCAATTATCGCTGGTGATAACTGTGAGGTATGATTAAAATACACTTTGTTACTGCCTTTAGGCAGGAAAGAGTGGGGAGGACTCATTCTGTGCCTTGTAACGCTCCAATAAAAAGTCATCAGCCTAAACTGTTCACTTTGGTTGTCTCCACTGATGTTCCTGGGCGAGGTGAGATTTCCTTCCCTTTATATCAAGGCAGCATTTGACTGAGTGTATCGTCAATATGTTCTAGCAAAATTGGAGTCAATGGGAACTAGGGGGGAACTCTGTTCTGGTTGTAGTGTCGTAGCTTTTTGAGGAAGATATTATGCTTTTTGTGAATCTCATAACTTAGAACGTAACTCTCAATGAACTTTCTTGATTTTAAAGGGTCAGTGTTACACTTTCCCAGAACAAAAAGCATATGAATTTGTTTCCTCTTTCGGAAAATCAACTCTGTGGGCTTGGAGCTTTCCACTCCAAATTCTTCAACTTAATACCTAGCTGAAATAAGCACAGTCTTCAAAGTGTTAAAGGTTCAGTGCAGATAGTAGGGAAACAAAAAATGTCAAATTACATGCCACGAGTAAGCAACAAGTAGTTGGTCTAAATTAGAAGATTTGCGAAATGAAGCCAAAGGGAGGCTGCTGGTCCGCATGCAGAGGTTGAATTACCAAACAAGCAATTGTAAGCAATAAATGTTTGTAATGCCCCATGGCAGAGAGCGAAGGCAGCTATGGAAAGCATGCACAATCCAGCTATATATTTCAATCAGTAAAGCGTCCGACAATTAATCTGCGGGAATTTGGTTCGAGTCCCCGTCTAGCCATTGCCTTTTGACTTATGTGTTTCCCCGCTGTGATGCAACAGGGAAGAAACAAACAAGGGATGCTGAATTCCTCAAGAGAGCAGCGGAGGCAGGTATGTTCCTTCAATTTGCAAAACAAATGCAATCTTCCAGGAATTATGGCAGATTCGGTCATCTTTTAAGAATTCTTTTTAGATTTTCAACCACCCTAAAGGTTAAATAGGCTTCCTGATTTTTCTATTGGATGGCCTAGACACCATCGTTGTGAATTAGTAGCCACACTATCACATGATTCAGCCCCATTCTACCGCTGAGTAAAGCGGTTTATCCCTATTTAACCTAACATGTGACTGAAACCGAAGACAAACTTCGATTAGACCAACCCTTCATTCTTCTTTTCACAAAATCATCGAAACAGGGAGAGGAACTGAAAAGGCAAAGAATGAATAAAAACGTGCAGGAGAAAGAAGGGTTTGACAATACGTGAATTTCTCCTTCAGAGAGCCAGCACAGATCGGATGGAACGAATGGCATCCTTTTGTGTTGTATCCATTCTACGATTGTACCTTTTTTAGGATTATCAAGCCTGAACATCGAAAGGAACAGACAGAACTCCGAAATCCCACTCGTGAATCAGCACTGCTTCCTCTCCAAGGTCAATATAATCCTGGCGTTTCCTCTGAATGGTGTCCGTAAAAAAACATGAGAAATAGGAGCAGGTGTATCATGGATTTCAAGGCTTTTCAAAAAAATCGCGATCTTTCTAACTGATATTGTGCCTTGATTGCACCCTGCTGAAAATTCTCAATTCCCACTGTCATACAGCACCATCACAGATAAAAAAAATCTTAATCAATTTCAAGCTGCATAAGAGCTGAACACTGATGTCTACTGCAAAATAATGGGAAACAATTCAAAACATTGCATTAGAAATCTCCTCAGTAGGCTTTATGCCACTTTGTTAGTTATGTATGCAGGCACAGCAGTTAATAAGGAAGGTAAATTGAACTTTTGTCATTTATTGCATAAGGAACAGGGTACAAGAATAGGGAAGTGTTGTTGCAACTGTACAAGGCATTGGTGAGACAGAACCTGAAGCACTGTGTACAGCTTGGGTCCACTTACTTAATGAAGAATGTAATTTCACTGGTGGCGGTTCAGGGGAGGTTCACTAGATTGTTTTCAGAGATGCAGGGCTTGCCTTATTAGGAGCGATTGAGCAGTTCAGTCCTATACTCGCTAGAGTTGAGAAGAATGCAAAGATATCTAATTGCTGTATGTCAGATGTTAAAGGGGTTAATCAAATTGGGCGTGGAGTGGCTTTCCCCTTCAGTGGCATTCTCGAAACAGAGGCCATAATTTTAGGCAAAGGGGTGGTAGATGCGAATCAGAGTTGAGGAGGAATTACTTTTCTCAAAGGTTCATGAATCTGTGGAATACAGCACCTCAGACTGCAGTGGATGCCGGGATACTGACTGAATTTAAGGAGGAGATAGACAGGTTTTTATTTAGTAATGCCTTGAAAAGTTATGCAGAGAGTGCGATAAATTAGAGTTGAGGCCAAAATGAGGTCAACCATGATCGTAATGAATGGCGGGAAAGTCTCAAGGGGCTGAGTTGCCTACTCCTGCTTCTAGTTCTATTTTCTTATCTTATGTTCTTATGCTGTGATGTTCTTAGAAATGTCCAAATGCAGGTGCTAAAGTTCCAGCATTTGCTGGGTGTTTTAATATAATTATCTCAATTTATTACCCAAATAACTAATATGCTTTTCGAAGTACAGTATGAACTTTATGTACATGGAGACAAATGTCTCTCCGCCCATCCACACTTTACCAAAATCTCACATTTATACTGGCAAAAGATATATGAGGAGGGGAGCAGAGAGATTTCCCTCAGGGTTGGCGAGGTCTGGAATGCTCTATCTGAAAAGGTGCTAGAAGATAATTTCGTGAATAATTTTAAAAGGTAGTTGGAAAGGTTTTGAAGACGTTGCATATTGGTCCTCCTAAAGTTGATAATTTCTTAAGATTTCTTCCTCATATTGAAATTTGTCTCCTTTTAGTGTGTGATTATTATGTGTGCGTCTTACTTTCTGAATTCCTTTCTGTGCTGATCTTTGTTTCTCTCAGTGTATTTCTCTTTGCCATTTTCATCTAATGAAGAGATGGAACGGCGACACATATCTCTGTCCATCATTCTTTGTCTCACACTTTTTGAATGTCTCTCTATCTCTCTTTTTCCATCTCCTTGATATTTCCGTGTAATAAAAAACCATCCAATCGGGCTGAAAATGTAACCAAGGGCCATTCTCACATCCCGTGATCTCTGCACCAACCACTAATCTATGGATCTCAGCTTTGAATACATTGAGAGCCCACAACCGTCTGGAGTAGAGAACCTCAAAGATACTCAAAAATTTGAATGAAAACATCTACCTTCATCAAACATTATACTAAGTTCCAGAGAGTATAGGATCATTTGTTAAAATCTCCCCTTTGAATCCAGGAATTATTCTACGGATCAAGATATAATTTAAACATGTGCAGTTCGAACTTCAGAAAATGCTGCCTTTACTCAGCAGGTCCGGCAGCACCATCTGGTCACCGCTCTGAAAGATTAATATTGTTTCTGTCCAAGGGTGCTGTGGTGTCTGCAGAGTATTACAGGAAATATCTACTTTTGCTTCAGATTTCCAATATCAGCGGTAGACACGAACATATGAAATAGGAGCAGAAGTAGGCGAATTGGTCCCGAGAGCCTGGCCTTCCTTTCACCAAGATCATGGTTGACTTTTTTATATTTCGAGTTCCACATTCCCATCTACTCCGGTAATCCTGCTGAGTCCCTTGCAAGGATGTATCTACCTCAATCTTTAAAATATTAAATTACAACGTCTCCACTTCTTTCTGCGGCAGAGAGCCCCGGTGTCGCATAACCCGCTGAGAGATTAAGAACAATATCCTCACCTCTCGCCTACAAAGCACACGTCAATTTTGAAACACTGCTTCCTCGTCCTGGACTCCCCCACGAGGGGAAACATCCTTTCGACGCCCACTTTATCAAGGCCTTTAAGAGACTTATGTACTTCAAGAATTCACTCCTCACGCTTCTAACCTCCAGTGGAATCAAACCCAACCTGTCCAACCTTTACAAATAAGACAACCCACTCATTGCAGGTATCAATGTACTAAACCCCCTTTGAGCCGCCTCCAAATTATTTACATGGTTCCTCAGGTAATGAGACAAAAACTGCACGCAGTATTCGAGAGCTGGTTTCATCAATACTCTGTATATCTGAAGCATAACATCCTTACATGTGTATTCAATTACTCGAATAATAAAGGATGGCAACAAGTTATCCTGCCGCATTACTTGCTGTACCGGCATACTAACTTTTCGAGACTCATGATCAAGATCACCTAGATCCCGCCGCACCTTGGAATTTCACATTTGTTCACTGAAAAATAATAATTTCCTTTTTTTTATTGTCCTTGTCAAAGTGAACAACTTCACATTCCCCAAAATTATAATCTGTCTAACAGATTTTTGCTCGGTCACTCAAAACCTCTATTTCAATCTGCAAATTCCACACGTCACCTTCACAACTTTCTTACCTATCTTTGTGACATATGTAAATTGAGCTACCATGCCCTCGCTCCCCTCATCTATAATACTGATGTAAATTGTAAAACGATGAGGCCACAGCACATATCCCTGTAGGATGCAACTCATCACATACAGCCAATCAGACAAAGAGCCATTTATGCATATTCACTGTTTTCTGACAGCCAGCCAGTCTTCTCTCCATGCAAATATGTAAACCCCTACACCATCAACATTTAGTTTCGGCAATAACCTTTGATGTGGCAGCTTATCAAATGCCTTTTGTAAATCCAAATACAGTATGTTTACGGGATCCCCTCCATCCACAACACACGCTCCTCCTTCAAAGAACAAGAATACATTGGTTAAACATGAAGATCCTTTAATAAAACCATACTGAGTCTTGCTTTTGCGTGAGCATACTGAACCCTCGTTATGTCATTTCTAGTGGATGTATTTCGTCCTTCAGATATGGACTCCATACTGACACTCATTTATTTGAAGACCCTTACAGCAAAGGCTGCCCAGAATGATGAGAAAGTGACCAAAGTGAACATCGTGCAACTCCATCCCTCAGATCACTCTGGGTGTACCTATACCACGTAGACTGTAGAGGTTGAAGAAGGCAGCTCAGCACCACCTCCTCAAGGGAAATTAGGGATTAGCAATAAATGCTGGTTTCACAAGTGGCACCGACATCCCATGAATGAATAAAACATCGTCCCGTCCTTGCGTAAAATGAGTAATATGATTGCAGTGATGTTTAAAAACACAGGCGGTTCTGGGTGTAAGGAGTGGAACAGCAAAAGAGGCCGTTTGACTTGATGTTGCACAAAATTCGAGAGTTTTCTAAGCCCCTAATGGCAACAATGGTTAATATCTTCAGTTTGACCGCCTCGAAATTGGCATTTATAAGTTATTTTTCATCACAAAATTTAGTTAGAATTGTACTGGGAGACCAATTGCCCTTTGATTCCCTGCTCCCCGGTCCATGTTTTCTCATCATTGTGGAAACAGTACTCTGGTTTGTCACCTGTTACCTGCAATATCGGCTCGTTGTGTAGCTCTCACATTCTTACTGACGAGCTCTGCTTCTACTGTTCACTATTCTTCCCTTTTGCCCCCCTTTGTCCTGTACACACAGTTCGAGGAGGGAATTATTTCCAACGAACCTGAAACATTTCAAATTGATAACAACTGAAACCCAAATGACACAATGAATACGGATTTTTTTTTAGAATAATATTAATGAGTTCTCTGCATATAAATAAAAACAAAAACTGCATTTTTATAGCGCTTTTAACACAACTCTCTCAGGTTTGGCTTACATCGGTTTTGAACAATATATAATTCATGAATAATACTGTGATATTTGCAAACGGATTATGGATGTATCAGTATATTCGGGACATGTGTGTGTGACGGTGTGTTATTTCTAAATGTATTTGTGTTTAGAGTATTGAAACGTAAGGGAAAAATAAATGGGCAGAAAAAATCCCGCATAAAGCCAAGACCAGGCAAATAGACATACATCTAAGTAGACCTATAAAAGGCAGAGTCATTAAAACGATCACCCAAAGTCAAAAGGATATCAAACTTAGCTCTGGTCTGTTCAATTATATTTGCAATGGTAGCTAAATTTTAAGACGTGCTTCTTGGTAATCTAGTAGTTAGGAATGGGCACTTTCACTGCCACGGCCCAGTCAGGAAAGTGCATTTCAGAAAACACCATATTTGTCGCTGAAGGTTAATTCAATTCACAACATGATTAGCCACAGCATGTGGAAGCAAACGTTTATCAAGTGAGAAAGGACCTTTCGCGTGTCATGAACGTTGATAACATCCAGAATTAAACATCTATTTGTTTGGCCTCAGGTCAAAGAAAGTGTTCAGGGAGATTTGAAATGCTGAATCCTCTGCACTCACTCCAACAAACATTCCATTGTTCAAAGCCACACGTGTTACACGGGGAACACCTAACCATTTTTTTATACTTTTGAATAAACTTCCGAAGTTCCTTCCCTGCATTTCCGGAATGAGATCACTGTTCCGGATGCATTTGAATAGAAAGCTGGCGCCGTCCATCTCCGGGGAGCACTATTGAATTTGTGTGACTAGGGAATACTTTGGACACCGTGTTTCGCGTTCCATAACAACATATGTCTTATACTCACGTTCCCAGAAGGTGATATTCACGGAAGAATTCAACAGGTCGCAGCACTGACAGATATACCCAGGAACTAGGATCTCTGGGCAGGCATGCACAGGGAGAGCACAGCTGGACAGGCATACACAGGATCAGCACAACTGGACGACAGCAGCTGGACAGAGATCCACAAGGTTAGCACAACTGAGCAGGGATACACAAAGACTAGCACAGCTGGCAGAAATAGTCACAATTTCGAGAGGAATACCAAGGGATTTTGAATCATTATTTTTCGGTCAGCAAGATGCAGGTAAAACATATTGCAATTTTCTGAAATCTTCAGAAATGCTTCACTTCACTGATACCATCTTTACAATATCCACCACAAAAATAGCTTCACACAGTGTGCTGGTATATTCCAGTCCTAAATGTGCACACACAAATAATGTCCATTAATTACTTTGAACGTAATAATTAATCTATTTGTAATATTTTGATGTAGCTGCATGACACTTGTGATTTTTTCTCATTTTAATTGAAATGGGTGTGTCAAACAAGTTGATGTGACGTGTCTAATGTGTGGGTTAAGAGGGTTACCATGCTTTCTGCTTTTATGCGTTACATTGCTCTACAATTTCAGTCCCCACTGCAGGCTTACAGGAATGCGAAAAAGAGAGCCAAATGTATAAATCTCCTCCTGCAGGTGCACAGCTGCTCCTTCAGCAAGGCTTCATCTGTGCTTCCTCGCAGCGAACATGGAAACTGGTCCCACACAGAATCAGACTGCAGATTCAGGAGAGCGCAGAGCAGATTGGACCCATAGACATGCAACTTGCAAGTCCGCCAAACTCGGAATTCCCTAACAACTGTTTGACTTTAAGTACACCACACTGCTGGGCAGTTAAGTCTCAATGGAATATTGAGATGTCGTTCAACAGAGGGATGCCCTGGGGGTGGCAGGTGGTGGGGGTGCGGGTATGAATGAGTCAAAAAAGCAACAGTACCATCAACAAAACAGAAATCATGACTCAACTAAAAAGAAAGGCAGGAGAATTCATCACTAACCATAATTAGGAGTTGGAGAGATGGTGGGACACTACCTTGCTTTAGGGGAAGCATTGTCACCAAGGAAGATCTAAACACCTTGTAAAGCCTGCCTGTCTTAGCAGAGCTGGATAACGAATCCAAGTGAAGGCATTTTTCAATGGTACTCACACATGATATGGACAAAACTCCAGGTGTTGATACTATCCCGCCTGGGCTCAACAAGCATATGCAATTTGACATTCCTGCAGCAGCTGCACGAAGTTCTGGTCTCTGCTCGTGGGAGAAGGCAGTGAACAAGGAAATGCACAATGCAAATATTGTGACCCTGTGCAAGGACAAGAGAGACCACACTGATTGCAAAAACTATCGAGGCTTCTGCCTGCTGAATATATGCAAAAGGTTGTTGCCCAAGTTGCCTATATCAGAGTGATGATCTTGGTTGAATTCAAGTGTGTTTTCACAAATGGATGTTCTACAATAGGCATGCGCTTCTCAGTCCGGCATCTGCCAGCAAAATGCCGTGAACAAAGGAGACCACTATATATTGTCTTCAATGATCTCACCAAGACATTCGACCATGTGAGCAGAGGCACATCGTCTGTTTCTTTACTGTAATCATTACAATTCTCATTGGCTTTCCTACCATGAAATTATGTGTTTCCTGCCCGCTAACCTCACAATCCATCTGTTTTGTACTTCCCAACTGTTATATTTAGATCAGTTACACACAGAACCATCCACACTCACACATATAAGCTTAAAGTAACATGAAAAATATCATAGATTGATGACCAATTAATGTTTTTGTTTTTTTCAAATACGGAAGCCAAAACTGTACACAGTATCCAGATCTGCCCCACCCAAACTCCTGTCCAGCTGCATTAGAACTTCACTGCTTTTATATGCCATTCTCCCCCAATAAAGGCCAACATGCAATTTCTCTTCCTAATCACTTGCTGACATGAATAAACAATTTTTAAGTGATTCATGTACTTGGACACCCAGATTCCACTGTACAGATATGGTCATTTGAAGAAACTATTCCGGCTCGCTTGGAATCTGAGACTACGGACCACAGTTTCAAAAAAAAATATACAGGTTTCAACATGAAAATTAGGAAACATTCCGACACACAAAGGATGCTAGAAGATCGGAGGCCCCTACGGTACATGGTAATTGGTGGTTTTATTTTACATCTGTGATCAATAGCGTTTTATTACACTAATCTCTTGATGCACGTGTCTAAAACGATTTTGTCCCCAGTTGGCCACGATTTCTCTGAAAAATAGAACAGAATCTAGGGACTAAATGGCCTTAACAAAAGCCAAGCTTGTGGAAGAGTGGATCATCTTTTGGCTCAGCATTCGACAGCCACCTGGATTCAACACGGAGTTCATCAACTTTAGAGCGTAATATCTGAAACCATCTTGTTTCCTTTTTATTTATTAGCTGGCTTGATTTGGCCCTGTTTATTTCATTATTCCTTCTTGCTACCTTTGGACGGTTGCAATGCAGCAATTCACAACCTCAGTTAGACACTTCTTTTGCTTATTTGAAGGAAAATTGCATTTTAGCCTGTATTGCAGAGGAATTTGGGCACATAATTATTTCAATAAATAAGTCTTGCTAAAATATTACAGGGCTTTGGTGACACCATATGTTTAATGATGTTTGCAGATTTGATCCCCGTATTTAAGTTACAATACAATTTCATTGCAGGGGTCACAGCGAATGTTCATTGACTTGTCCCAGGGATGAGGGGGCTGCCCTATGCTGAGAGCTTGGGTAAAATGCAGGATCAATCCGGCTGTCCCACGTGGTGGTTACATATGACAGTATTCTGAAACACCAAATACAGGTTCGGAGTGAATGTACAATTTCCCAAAACACAATTGTTTTTACTTTTTTGAGCGTCAGGACGATAATGCTTGGACAATCATCAAAAGGTAAACAGTCAATTTGGAAAACTCTGGAAGGAAACCTGCAGTTCCAGAAACATCTCGGTGGAGGTAAAAACTTGGATAAGGATTCCAATGAATAAGGTGGCATCAGAAGTGGCATTTCTGGAAGTTTCAAAATGGTGTGAAGTTTCTTCTAAACATATTAAATTGTTCACATTCATCAGCATAACTTATCTCCCCTACGTTCCTACAGGAAGAGCACCTATAGTCAAGTTGAAGTACAAAGGAGCATGGTAAAGCTGGATGGCATTGCTTTTAATGCAGGGGGCTTTATGAGTAAGGCAGCTGAGTTCAGGTTGTTGATTAACACATAGGGATATGATTTAATTGCTATCATGGAGACATGTTTGAGGGAGTGGCAGAACTGGCCGCTAAGTATTGTGGGATGTTGAATCTTCAGGCAAGACAAGGGAGATGGGTGTGAGGGGCGTAAAGGAGGAGATGGGGGTCTCAATATTGATCAATGAGCCAATTATTGCATTAAAGAGGGATGATATATCAGAATGTTCCTGAAATAAGGCCATATGGGTCGGGCTTAAAAACAAAAAGTTGGCAGTCACATTTCTGGGAGTGTACCATAGACCCCCAAACAGTCGGGGAGAGATAGAAGGGAAGATATAGGGGCAAATCTCAGGCAAGTGTAAAAATAATAAGGTGATAATAGTGGGGGAGTTCAAATTCCCGAGAAATTACTGGGAAATACAAAATGCAAATTCTCAGAATGGGAAGAAAGCTTAAAATGGATCCTTGACACCTTTTTAAACCAGCACTTAAAAAGTTCCAGTAGGAATTAGGCGGTGCTGGAGCTAATTTTAGGGAATGAAGCGGGGCAAGTGGTAAAATCATGTATTTCAAGAAGTCAGTGATGTTGGCACGTTTTTATTTCAGACATAAAGGAAAGAGGAGTGGAACTAATTGTATAGCTCAGACCAAAACAGAAAATGCTGGAAAAAAAGCTGGCCTGACAACATCTGCTGAGTGAGAAAAACAAATGTAACGTTTCGAGACATTCTTCAGGGCTGTATAGTTCTTTCAAGGCACAGGGGATGGGCCAAAAGCAAAACACCACAGGTACTGGAAATCAGAAAGAAAAGAGTAGAGCTGCATCGGTGCTGCATCATTCTATGATTGTATGATTTACTGACGGTTATAAATCTCTGATAACCTCAAAAGGCAGCATTAACCGTCCTGTTTGAAGGATGAAACTATCACCGAACTGAACCCAATGTTTAATCATTATTGCATCTTTCCCATTCGGGTAACAGTCGAACTGTGATTTCACCAGGATCGCAATATTGGGGCTTGGATCATCAGCTGTCAATTTAGACAGTGTAAAAATCCAGGTTTCATGCGGTATTAGGGGCAACACATTCCCTGACAGGCCAAGGCCTCAGTAACAGAGTGGGTGCTGGAGTATTCGGGAGAGAACAACAGTTACACCCCGCTCTGTTCACTGACTCTTCACTCCTCTCAGTGAATCCAGAGTAATGAGTGATTGATATTAATATTTTCATTAGCAGCACTTATTGTGCAGGGGATGATCCCACTGGAGCTCCCTAAGGGAGCTTACCTCAGCTTTAAAGGATTTCAGCTTTTGCCTCATTCTGGGTCATTTTGTTCTGATTCTGATTACACTGAAATGTGAAAATTCCCGCACTCATATAAAGTTCCACGGATACAGGCACAGTAATAATCCTAATATTAAACAATAATGACTGACATTTTATCCATTTCACCCAATATTCCTGACTAAACTGAATTGGACAGACTGAAAGAATGTTATCACGTTAATTCATTATACATCCACATCCCAAACATCGCCCAACTCCGACCCTGCTTCCGTTCAGCTGCTGTTGAAACCCCATTCATGCTTTTGTTCCCTCTAGGCTCGATAATCCCAGTGTTCCCCTAGCCGGCCTCTTATCATCCACCCTAAATACACCTATGCTCATCCAAAATTCTTCACCTGCGCCACGTCATATTCACCAATCACTGCCGTGTTTGCTGACCTACAGTGGCTCCTGGCAAGACAATGGCTGAATTTTGGAACCCCCATCATTACTTTGATTATGCTACAGAGATTCGCCCCTCCATTTATCTGCAACTTCGTCCACTTTAACAAATATTCTAAATGCATGCCCTTGTGCCACCTTGAACATTCCCAATTTTAATTCCTGCAGCAGTGACAGTCGTGCTTTCTCCTGACCTGATCTAAAATTCTTGATCCCCTCCCTATAACTCTCCAGAACTCTGGCTCCTGCTCATATTTCATATGATCCTTAAAGTCTATGCTTTGATCAAACTTGTGTCAACTGACCTAATATCTCCTCCTGTGGGGCAACATCAATTTTGTGTTAATTTTAATGAAAACGCTCTTTTCAACTACCTTCTGAAATTTTGTTATATGGGGTTTATGCAGCCAGTCATGTTGGCACAGTGGTGAGCATAGCTGCTTCCTGAACAGTTATTCCACGCCCGATTCCCTGTTTTCGCTGTTTGCTGAAAATACACCTCTCAATTCTGCAGCTTGGTGCTGAGTTGGAGCCTTTTCGGTGCGATGTTGTCCCAAGAACGACGCCGGTGCAATTCAAATAAAGAAATTTCCGCCCTGCACCTACCTTCCATTTAATACGTCACTCGGTTTTACCCTCATTTCCAATAATGAAGTGTTTCCGTGAACTGTAGTGTGCAACGGGGATAGCAATGCTCGGAGTCAGTGACAGTCACTGATTCTCTGAATTGGTCCCTCTGCTGGTAACCATTCGTTCATTTGGGCACAGGGATGGATTTGTTCCTCAAAAAGCGAAATACTGCTCAACCTGCGGATCTGAAATAATAACAAAATGTGAAAGAATTCGTGAAAATATCAGGCTCTGGTACTTCCTATGAGCCTGTGATTCACTCTGTAAATGTCACTTACTGGTACTGTCTGTGTGTGTGTAATTGATTTTGTGAAAATAAGTCAATGGTACTGCTTGTGAGTGTAGGATTTATTCTGTAACTATCCCCGAGTGTAGGATTGCGTCTGTAAATATTAATGTCTGGTACTCTCTGTGAGTGTTGGATTGATTTTGTGAATATCATTCACTGGTACTATCTTGGAGTGTGGGATTGAATAATTGAATCTGTAAGTATCAACCTCTTGTACTCTTTGTGAGTGTGGGATTGAATCGGTAAACAGTGGTTTCTAGTAGAACCTGTGAATTTGAGGTTGGCAATGTAAATATCAGTCTCTGGCATTGCCTGTGATTGCGTGACTGATTCTGTAAATTTCAGTATTTGACACTGCCTGTGAATGTGGGATTAATTTTGTAAATATCAGTCACTTGTACAGTTGAGAGTGTGAGGTTGAGTTTGCAAATATCAGTCTCTTATACTATCTGTGAATGTCGGATTGATTGCATAAATATCAGCCTGTGCTACCATCTGTGAGTGTGAGATTAATTCTATAAATATCATTCTCTGCTACTTTTTGTGAGTGTGGGATTGATCATGCAAATATCAGTCTCTGATACTATCTGTGCGTGTGGGATTGATTCTCTAAATAAAGCACTCTGGTACTAGCTGTGAGTGTGTGATTGATTCAGTCAATATCAGTCTCTGGTACTAGAATGTGTCACCAGTGGTATTTGTCAATGTAATATTAAACTGAATGTTGTGACTAACTGGAGAAGAACACCAGACCCCAGAACACATGTATTACTGGGGCTATTTGTTTCTTTAATATTGAACTGTGATGGGTAAGCAACAGAAGTGCAACATGCGATGGCAGCAAGCATATATTTCCTGGGATATCTGCCTTTACAACGTTCAATTAAGTGTGGGGCACCATCATACATTACTCTAAGTAAAGGTAATGACAGCAATTCTCTTACTGATTAATATTCTTCCAAAGCATGGTCCTGATAATATTTCGATCATGACTGCAGCACTTTAATGTATAAACTGTTTCAATATTATGGAAAATAATTTGATACCTTTGAATAGTTAATACTCAAGATACACATTTAGAAACACAGAAATTCGTCTCAAGTGGGTTATGTCAGTTTTCATGTTCTGCACGAGGCTCTTGCCATTCCAGCTCTGTAACCTCCATTCCTGTCTCAAAAAGGTAAAAGCCTGCCTGCTTCTTAAATAATTTTATCTCAACTACTTTCACTTTCCAACCACTTTCGGAGTAAACAATTCTCTCCGGAATATTTTCATAGATTTATGCGAATTTTCTCACCTCTCAGTTTTGGTGTTATTGTGCAAATGCCCCAAAGGCTCGACATTTGTTTTGTCATATGAATTCCAGAAACATACAAAGTGTGTTAAGTGTGTTTCACCAGGGCTTTATAACAATTAGCATAGGCTCTCTTATTTTAATGATCTTGCAATAGAGATGAGCACGTGTGTTTTGAACACACTTGCACCAACTCATTAAATGTTTTCTGAATGTAAATCTTTCTTGCATATATATTCTTGGCACAACAATCACAGTGAGTGGCCCAAGGTGAATACAGTTCTCCTCTCTGAGGGAGTGCTAACATCCTGGGAAAGAATCTGGAAATTGGCTGGTTGGAGGCTTGTAGAGGTCATGAATGAGGTTGACAAATCTCTGAAGCGATTCCAACCCACAAGCTTTTGATGCTACATTCAATTCTGTCTATGACTCAGAAAAAGAGAATATATGTCTGCAGTGTTCCCTGTATATTCCTTCCTTTTTCTTACAGTTAACTCACTGCCAAAGGTGATCCTGTCTCGTTGAAATTGTGGTCTCTCCACCTGCACCACTACCACCTGATAACAATTGCAACAACTGATCCCCTGGTCATTATTACTGAGGCCATATTCAACCGAATTAATGATAATTATTCCCCATTAAATTTCCAGGACATCACCCATGTTGTAGTGTTCATTATGTCCTTCCTGTGCAGCTATAGACTGTTCTGTTTAGTTCACCATCGCTATTACTTTTGATTGATTTGTCGCTATTTGTTGCCCGATGTTGAAATCTAAATAGTGCAAGAAAAGTGCTTCTATTGTCCTATATAGCAGCAACTGGCATATTGCTATTTTCAAAAAAACATTCCCATCTACTTTAGATTTAAACCAAGGAGCATCGTCGACAATGTACCATGGCACTATTGCAATAAGCCAAGCTTTTTTACTGACCGTCGATTGATTTGGTTTAGAAAGTTTGAAAAGATTTTAAACCCATTGTTACCATTTGGTGTAATTCTGTTGCTCAACGCTCTGACAGTCAGGCACATTATAGTGGCCAGTCGGGTCCATAAGGGATTGAGGGATCAGTGCAAGGGAGAGAAACACTGTGATCCGGGGATGGAGAGCAGAACGAAATCTCTGATTTTAGTCTTCACCATTATGGGCAGTTTCATACTCTTGTGATTGGTGTATATTTTATATTTCATTGATGCTGCGGATGGCTTAGATGATGATTCGTTTTATATCTTTGAAAACATTGCCTATATGCTACGGAATTTAAGTTGCTACACCAACACATTTATATATGTGGCAACTCAGTCGAAGCTCAGAGAGCAGTTGAAGAGCGCTGTGAAATATCCGGATATATCAATTATGAAATTAATTAATAAACAAAAACATTGAGAACAGCTTAAATATCCAGAGTTATGGGGCAAGAGGCGATCGCCGGTGGACCGAATGGAAAGAGCCTGGAAGATTAACAAATGTTACGTTTAAATGTTGTTAATGACGGGTAAAGAGGGATGGAGAGATGGAGGATTAGCAGAAAGTTTGCAGCTTGTATCTGATACACTGAAATGCAATAGCCTGGATAACGGGCAAACATTGGAAGAACCAGGAATAAAGCAGCAGAAGTAATCAGACAAAATAAGGAGCAGCAGGACAACGTACGTGAAACTTTCAGATAGTCTGCAGTGACTACACAGACAGAGTAACAAACGCCACAGGTCAGCCTGACAATGGGGAGAGGTGGTATCTGGAGTCCCGTAAGTAAATTGAAAGCAGGAGTCAGGCGGGAAAGAGAACAGTGAAAAAATGACAAGAGCTGACATTCAGAGGAACACAGATAGAGGAGCCAGCAGGACGGTAAGAACTTTCCTCGAAGCACAAGAAGTAAAGCAGCAGACATAATGTCTCCTTAACCTCCTCTGGTGCGATTCTCAACCCCTTACAGCTTCTGAAAAAGGAAACAAAACGATTTCTTGCGAAATAAAAATGCTGAAGCATGAAATCTGCTTCGGTGAATGTATTATTTATTTAATTATCTATCTATCTATCTATCTATCTATCTATCTATCTATCTATCTATCTATCTATCAGCCTAGCCTTCTATCTGTCTATTTACCCATCCGTCTGTCTGTCCCTCCGTCCATCCTCCCGTTCGTCCGCCCCCCACACCACACCCCCAACCCTCAACACTCGAACCACATCTTCCATTCGTCTCTCCGTCCATCCATCCCTCCATCTATGGAAACAATTTATTGAATTTGTGCCCCTTGCATTCATCCAGTCTAATCGCTGCAATCTTTCTGTCTCTCTTCCCCCACCTCTGCCCCGAGGCAGACCATGACTGGCTGCCTTTGTGATCACGTCTAGAGCCAGGAAATCTGGTGGGAAATGACAAAAATCGTCAAATGGGTATGGTGATGATGAGGGTAAGATATTTGGTCTGTGGCTACCCACCACATCCAAGCCTTTCCCTGGAAATTGATTGCGATGAACCTACCACAGACTGTTCATTGTTGACCCAAACCTAACTATGCATTTGAACCATCACCTTTATTCACCTCCATAATGTCGCCAGAATCCCGACCCGTCTCAGCTCAGCAATAGTTGAAACCCTCTTCCACTTCATTACTTCCTCCAAAAAACATTGTTCCAATGCAATTCTGCCCGGTCTCCCACTGTCTACCCCACACCCCCATCCTCCATTAACTCTACAACAGCAAACTCGGTGATTAACTCACACTAAGTCATTCTCTCCATCATTCCCTGTCCAACCTGACCTATATTGGTTTTCAATCCGTCAAAACCTTGCTTTAAGTGAGCTGATAATTGTATTCAAGGCTCTTCATATCACAGCCCCTCCTTATCACTTCATACTTATTGGCCCTGAAAAACGGTCAAGCAAAATAGGTTGTTCCAGCCCCTACAACCATCCCCTATCATTTTACAACATCCCCAGCACCTGGAATATAATTCAGATCTGGAATATTCTCCGGTCCCAACATCACTCCCTAACTCTGAAGCATACTGCTGCATTTGCTGCAAATCCCCATCTCTTTGCAAACGACGGAATCCCGACACACCCAATGTTTTTTAAAGCTGCTTCAGCCATTACAACGCTCCCTATCTCAGTAAGCTGCTCGAGTACTCACAACCCTCTCTATTTCTGATCCTTCCACCAGGCCCTACAAGCCTCCCGACCTCTATAAACTACTCCAGCCTCTACAACTCTCCATATCTCTGTACCCTCGACCAGCCCCTACAACTTTTCCTACTTCTGCATCATACTCCAACACCTACAACCTCCCCAACTCTGTAATCTCCTTCAGTCCCTGCAACCCTCCTTATCTCTGCAACCTACTCCAGCACCTACAACTACCCTCATTTCTGTCACGCCTTCCAGGCCCCACAACTTTTCCTATTTCTGTAATATCCTCCAGCCCCTACAACTCCCCCTATCTGTGTAATCTCCTCAAGCTCCTCCAACCCTCCAGGATAACTGTGGACTCGAATTATGGGACATTGTATTTTACCATTTTAAAATCCACACCATTGGAGTCCATAATATCAGTTGCCCGGACAAACGCTCTGGGATTCCATCGATAAACCGTTCCACTCCTTTCTTTCTCTCATAGTGGGCACACCTGAGAATCCTTCTCTCCATCCTAATATCGCCTTGAATTTGTGTAAAGATTTTGCTCTCCATCTCTTCTGTGAACAATGTTGGAATACTTTACTATCAGAAGGATGTTAAACATATATAGGATGTATTCAACATATCCCGTCTGATTTGCTGAATGGCCTAATTTCTGCCCCCATGTCTTATGGCCTTATTGTCTGATGGTCTCTCTTTCTTTCTCCCTCCCTTCCTACATGAATGTCTGTATTGCTGCTTCTTACACACTCCCTCACTGTCGCTGTCACTTTTCTATTCTCTCTCTCTCTCCCTCCTCTCTCCGTCTCTCTATCTCTGAATTCCAATATCTCTGTTTCTCCAACACTCTGATAATGCCTCATCCTCTTTCTCTGCCTCTCTATATCTAGAGCATCACCAGCTTTGTCTCTGCGTGTGACTCCGCCTACCTTTAATTCTCTCCTTATGTTCCCTTCTCGCTTTCTCCAACCAGCAACTGCTCCCTCTGTCTTTCACCATCTATAGGCTTATCTTAACCCTGTTTTGTTTTAATGCTGACACACTCTCTCACACTTTTCTTTTAGGCTGCCTCTTTTTCATATCTTTCTCACTTTTTCATTTGTACAAAATCTCTACTTCCTTCTGGTTCTTATTCTCTGTCCGTCTTTCTCTGCATCGATCCCCTTGGTCTCTCTCTTGCCCATACTGTTAAAGCTCTGTTCCTCACTCTCCCTATCAGTCTCGGTAACCCTTTCCCGTTCCACATATCACCCTTCAGTTATTGTCCTCACTATTCCCTGCAGATCTCCTCCACTTGTTCTCGCTACCTTCGTAACAATTCCATATTTCCTTTCCAACATTTTTCATCCCTCCCTCGCCGCTCCAACATGCCTCATCTAACTGCCTCTGGCCCCAGAGGGTTTTCTGGCACTCTCTCGTTCTCTCTCGCAACCTTGAATTCTGTTCTAATCCTGACAATAACGTTGTTTTAAAATGGTCTATCAAGTAGGAAGGGGCCCACATGGATCATAAAGATGGTCGTGAATTTCCCGCCATGATACCAATAAAATATTGCTGTTTCTTCCTTCAGTTGGAGACAACCCAACTTCAACAAAATTCATCTAATTGAAATGCACTGAACTCTGGAAGCATTGTCGAAACCATGGACACACTTCCAAAGTGTTTGTTCCTTATTAATAGGTTGGAGAAACCCTTCCCTACCGGGAGTGAACTCTCTGCAGCGTCTATACCTGTTGACTTATGTTCTCAAGAAAATGTTGCTAAACCTGACAAAAATAAAAAAAAAAAAATAAATCAGAGTTACATTTCCCACGGTGGGTGACTCCACTCTGACCGTTTAATCTCCTAAGAATTATTCCAAACACCAGGACCCTAACCTAATCTGGGCCTTGTGGGATCCCTCCGCTGGGACGTTTCCTCTGTAGATTTATGTAAGCGATAATGCTGGTTGACCTCTAATGTGGCCCGCCGAATCCATGCCAAACTCCCTCCACCTCTCGAACTATTTCTGCTTATATTCCCATAAGACTTTATCCCATAATTTATTGGCAACTGCAACAATATTTCAGCCAGGGGGCTTCTGCTTCTACTATTTTGTCAGGATTGTCCTGCATTTTCGATTCCACTGAGTTGCACACTTTACACTTTGCCACCACTCCTCTGCTGATGTCTTTCCAGGTTACTACTTTTAAATCCTCTCTGTACCCTGCCTGAGAACCTTACCAAAGTAACTGAATGCTTAATCAACTGGGATTAATATTCCAACCCATCATTGTAACTGCAGGCACATTTTTTTTTATTTTCCATTCAGGTACTTCATTCTCCCACTCAATAACATTAACTGCTGATCCAACTTCCTAGACAATCAATTAATCATTGTATTTTACAATAGGTTTCACTGCTCGTCCTACTAATTTGCATCCCTCCAGTTATTCTATCCTTCTGGATGGTTTAACATATGGGGATCAAATTTGGGCAGTCAGATTTTAGATGTTCTTGTTCATCACCATCAGTCTTTCTCTTGACATCCAATCCCTGATCTGTCATATCTTGTTCCTGCATAAAAGGAGGATTAGGGACGATTAGGGACCAAAAAGTACATTTCCATACAGAGAGGTTGTGGGCATGGCTGAGATAGTTAATTAATATTTTACATCTGCTTTTACCAAGGATGAAAATGCAGCCCAGGCCACGGTGAAAGAGGATCAGATTCAGTCATTAGAAGTTGATAAAGAGGAGTTATTGGATAGGCTGTCTGCATTCAAATTGGACAAGGCATCGTGAAATGTTGATTTCCCTGCAAGGCTACCGAGGGAATCGAGAGATTTATTGCAGAAGCCATAATTTCTCAGTCTTCCATAGACTCTTTGGTGGCGCTCGGCGACGGAAAAATTGAACATATTACACCTTTGCTCAACGAAGTGTGCAAGGATAAGCCCAGCAATGACCGATCAATCAGGTCTCATGGAAGCAGTTTTTCTCACACCACTTAGCCACCTTCACCCGTGGGTACGCCCCATTCTTCCTTTTCATGGAACAATCCAATTCTGCCAGCTCCCCAACTTTCCCCCGAACGATGCGGGTCACTCTATTGAGTTAAATGAGAATGTGATGATTACCAAAAAAAGTCGACTTCTGTTCATCACATTTGGTTACTCAGGCTTGGATATCACGCAATTTGGTAGAGCCTGGATTCCATGGCCCGTAACTTCCGACTTCCAGGGCATTGTACACGTGGGAAACACAAAGATGCGCTGGGGATCACCCCACCATCCCCCACACCAACTACCCCCCCCACCCCTATGCCACTCA
This sequence comes from Carcharodon carcharias, assembly GCF_017639515.1. NCBI lineage: Eukaryota > Metazoa > Chordata > Chondrichthyes > Lamniformes > Lamnidae > Carcharodon > Carcharodon carcharias. The sequence goes on along the minus strand of NC_054484.1, from coordinate 117,197,969 downwards.
CCCCCCCCTCCCCCCACCGCCCCCCCCCCCCCCACCCCCAACCCCCTCCTCCCCACCTGTGGTTCCCAGGTCAGGGTTACACAATTGCCTGGGAAGTTCAAATGTACTTTGTTCAATTTCCCTGCCCTGGGTAGCAGCCCGAATTCCAATTTAAATCGGAAAATTCTGCTGGTTCCAACTGCCTTATATAAAAAGTTACCCACAAAAAAGTATAATTATACTATATCTAACTTCTGGGTTACTATTTCAAAGGCCGACACAGAACGCGATGGAATGCCCACCACCCAAATACCAAAGGCTCCCCCTCCCAGCACTCTCACACACACACAAAAGAGACCCTCTGGGGACTCCTCCATACTCAAACTGCACCACACTCAGGGGATACCACCCACGCATCGGAGGCTGCGCCCAAAACTAAATGCACTGACTAGAACCGGCCTCCCCGGAACTGCTGACATCTCCGCCCCAACTGGCCTACCCATCCCAAGAAGGCCACCCTCTCCCCCAGAGTTTACAGTGACAAGCTGACTGCCCTAGTCCATGCAACCACCGCACCACTGAGTGCGCGATTCCCCAATAACCCGACACTTCATCTCGACTGTCTGATCATTTCCATCGACTGTCTGTGCAGCCCTTATCCCAACTGCTCAACCCCCCCTCCCTACCCCACCGACCACCAGACCACATCCTGGAGACCCTGCCCCCACCCCCACCAGCAAATTCTTTACGCTTACCGAGCAAACCTCCCATACTCCTGGCTTGAATGTGGCTGGACACTTAAACTCACCTGATCTAAGGCAGCCAGTGACGTAAAAACAGACATGTAACCTCTTTGCGCCCGCCCCTATCCTGATATATGATAGGAATAGGAAGTGCCCTCGGATATCAAGGTTGGAAAGTAGCAGTGGAGCGGCAATCTGACTCCGATCGCCACTCCGCGGAAAATCAGACCCAGTGTAGATGGTGGTCTTTTGAACCTCAGGATGGCGTGCAAGATTCAAATGTGATTATGAAAGGGAACACTTAAATATTATTATTCAATGAATAACATTCACATGTAAATTCATGACACAGTTGGTAGCGTTAGGGTTTAAGCGTTAGCGTTAGGTGACATTGATACGAGCCAGGATATGTTTATAGGCCCTAGATTACATGTATTGGAGCTCACCATGAACAAACGTACAGATTACAGCTGCAAAGAATGATAATTGTTTAGGAATTCAATTGAGTTGCAGTTTTGAACTCTGCGTTAAGAATTTTTGTTTTAAATTCAGAACACCTACACACAAGGCCACTTGCTTACATTTTCACACTTCCACTTTTGGCAGTAAGCACAAATCTTATTTCCAGAATTTTTAAAAATTAAAGTTCAAGTTGATTTAAGGAACGTTTTATTTACTGTCCTTGATCATCTCTAATAGATTTGCTCTTGTTATCTTTCATTATACGGAACACATGTTTTTTTTTCGCGGGGATCACGTCACTTTTGCACACACACTGTTATTCCAAGGATGACCTTCGACACTTTCGGGGCCTGGAAGGGATTGGAATTTTTTTAAAAAAATCTCTCGCTGAATGTCCCAGTGCATCAATTAGAGACTACTATATTAAATTGGTTATTCTTACTTCTCAATAGCAGCTAGGTGATAGCGGTTGTGTTCTTCTCCTCGTTTTTTTTTTCCAAAATAAACTTCTGAAATAACCGTTACAACTACACATCAATGTAACTTTCATAGATTGTGCATTGATACCAGCCTAGTCCATTTTGACAAGTCCTGCCAAGTGGTTTATGTTAAGCAGGGAAAAGAAGGATAAGAGCAAACAGCCTCTATAAGTTAAAAAAGTTCTGCAAATAACACCCACACATTAAGAATATTTTAAGCAACTTAGAATTGATAGATTACGAATCCTACAATAATGAACACAGGCAAACGAAATCTGGAGATCAATGAAAGCGGGCAAAATATATGGAACACATGAATAACTAGTAAGCAGTGAGTAAGTTCCGGTAAGTATTCATTACTTTTATCACTTATAGATTAAGGTTTTTTTCTGCTTTATTCTTTGTATATTCTGTAGTAACGAGGATCAGGAAAGAAAGGCCCTTGAGTAATTGATTTAAAAGGTTTAATTTAAAAAGTTGAGGCAAGGCAGGAGTTTTCAAAGCCGTGGTATGATCCACGTGCTCAATGTGAGAAGCCGGGAACATTTTCAGTGCCCGGGACAAGCATGTGGACAGGAAGTTTGTCCAACTGCTGCTCCTGGAAGTTCGGGTTTTAGAGTTATAAGTGCAGCTAGGGAAACTGTGGCGCATCCGCGAGACTGAAAGCATTGCGGATAGCACTTTTAGAGAGTTGGTCACATCGCAGCTGAATTGTCTTGAGGAATGAAGTGAATGGGTGACCACCAGGCGGTCAAAAAGAAAGAGGCAAGACGTTCAGGAGTCTCCTGGGCTTCAGTTTGCAAATTCGTATTCTATTTTGGAGGCTGATGAGGGCGCTTGTTCCTCCAGGGAGGGCAGACAGAGCCAAGCTTCTGGCACCACAGCAACCTGACCGTATATGGGGGAGGAAGGTTCGAAGAGGAAGAGTAAAAGGCGATTCTATTGTCAAGGGAACAGATAGCTCCACTGTGTCCGTCATCATGGCACAAGGGTGGGGTGTTGCCTCTTGGTGCTAGGGTCTGGGATGTCACTGAACGTCTGCAGGACATGCTGAAGGGGAAGGGTTATAAGGCAGATGTCATGGTACATGTTGGTAAGAATGACATAGGTAGAAAGAGGGATCAGGTCTTGCATCAAGAATTCAGGAAGTTCGGCAATAAATGAAAAAGCTGGACCTCCCGGGTTGTAATCTCTCAATTCCTCCCAGTGAGCACAGAGATAAGTATTTAGTGCAGATGAACAAATGGCTGAAGATTTGGTGCAGGAGGGAGGGTTGTAGATTCCTGGATTATGGGGAATGCTCCTGGGGAAATTGGTACATGTACAAGTGGCATGGTCTACATCTGAACCAGAGCTTGGCTAACATCATTTTGGGTGGCTTTGCTGGTTCTTGTTCGATGAGTTTAAACTAATTCGGCAAGGGGAAGGGAGACAAAATTTTAGCATAATCGGGACACATCTTTATTTACTAAAGCAGCTGCATTAAGTTTCAAGGGAGTAAGGCGTGGCTGGATCGCGTCTACTTTAATGTCATCAGTATTACAGGAAAAACGGATCTACTAAGAGTGAGGATTGACATGTGGAATTCTGATATAGTTTCTATCACACACGAGGTTGAAGGAAGGGCAGTATCAGCCGCTCAATATTCCAGGATATAGAATCTTCAGGCGAGACAGAGGAGGTGGAAAAGAATAGGACGCGCTGCATTATTAGTTAGGTACTCAGTTGCTGCAGTAAGGAGAAATGCCATTTTGGAGGGGCATCGAATAATGATTTGTAGGTAGAGCTTAGGAGTAAAAAAGGTGCAGCCGCATTGTGAAGTGCTTGTTATAGACCCCCAGATAGTCAATGGGAAATAGAGGAGCAAATATATTCATGTTTCGTGAAGGTCTGTAAAAACAATAACAATAGGGTAATTATATTAGGTGATTTCAACTTTCCCAACACTAATTGGGACAGATATAGTGTGTGGGGCTTGGATGGAGTGGATTTCCTTAAATGTGTACAGGAGAACCTTTTAGGTTAACACATAGAGGGTCCAACAAGTGACGGCGCAGCACGGGACCTAATTCTGGGTAATGAAGCCCAACAGATGGCTGAGGTAGTGGTGGTGGTGGTTGGGGGGGGGGGGGAGGGGGGAGAATTCTTTTACAGATAGCGACGACAACATGGTACAATTTAAGCTTGATATGGACAAAGAAATAGGCAAGCTGCAAAAACATGTTTTGGATTATGGAGAGCGGATTTTACTGAAATACGGCAGGATCTGGCGAAGGTGGACTGTAGACAGCTTCTTGTGGGGAAATCCACAGAGTAGCAGTGTGGGGCATTCAAAAAAGAAATGGGATGGGTACAGGCTTAACATGTTCCCTCTCGGGTGATAGGAAGGATTAACAAGCCCAGAAAACCATGGATGATCAGAGATATTCTGGATACGATGAGAAGGATATTGCCTGGGATGAAACAATGTAGTGAAAAGTGGAGGTTGGATAAACTTGGCTTGGTTTCGTTGGAGCAGAGAAGACTGAGGGGCGACTTGATCAAGGTGCACAAGATTATAAATGGCATGGACAGGGTGGATAGGGAGCAGCTGTTCCCCTTACGAAAGGGTCAGTCACTTCAAGGTGAGTGTCAGGAGTTTTAGTGGGGTTGTGAGGAAAACCTTTTTTACCCAGAGGGTGGTGACCATCTGGAATGCACGGCCTGGGATGGTGATGGACGCGGGTTGACTCGCATCCTTTAAAAAGTACCTGGATGAGCACTTGGCATGTCTTAACTTTCAAGGATAGAGGCCAATTGCTGGTAAATGAGATTCGATAGGTCAGGTGTTTCTCACTTGTCGGTGCAGATATGATGGGCCGATGAGCCTCTTCTGCAATCTGTGATTCTGTAATTCTGTTATTCCATGTTTTCCTTTCGAGTTGTTTGAACTCCCCAACTGCATTAGATCACTCTTCTTTGGGTTAAATTCCATTTGGCACTTTTCCGCCCATAGATTTATACCTTCCGGCCGTCAATGGTTATGCTCCTCACTGTAAAACACAGCCCTTTTTCACGTTGCCTGAAAACTTCCTGATCATTCAACCTTGATGTATGATAAAATATTTAATAATTACCACGAAAAGCATGGCTAATCACACATCTGGTTTGTTTTCAGAAGAGAAACCCGATTGGTACACATTTATCTCCCAAAAACCATTAAAGCTGATGTTTTCAGGACTCCTATTGGTGCTCGGGCGCTCTTTTAAAAGTGTGTTCTCCATTCGCTCTGTCATGCAGCCCGATAACAGATGAGCAATTCCGAATGATGTTTTCAGCAAAAAGGTGCAACGCCAGTTGAACACTGTGCATTAAAATAACGCATCGTTGATTTGTGGCACATAATCTCCTTGGCTCAGAAGTCATTGCCACCCCCTTCAAATTCCAACCAATCTCTGGCACTTAATAAAGAAGACACCAAGCAGAGGGTAAACACAAGGAAAAACAAGAGTGAACTCCCCCCAAAGTGTTGCTAATGCTCTGACCTCCCAGTCAGAAAATGTTGGCCCTGTTTCTCCCTCAAAGCTGAGTGCTGGCCTCCTGATTTTATTCAGCATCTTGTTTGGGAATCTGACACTCTGCCTGCTCCTCTCCATTAAGCTGTGATAGGAATGTGAAGGCACAATTAATTTCAGGGAAGTGATTGCGATGCAGCACTGGGAGATGGCTGTGCTAGAGGCCAAAACTTGAACTCCCAGCATTTCCAGAGCTCAGGACAACGCACAACGCACGACAATGGAGCATGGCAGTGCGGGGGCGGGGGTGTGGGGGAGATGGGTGCACAGGCCGGGCATGTGCAAAAAATGGCTTAAAATTTCATTTTAGCGAAAACCAGACAGGTCCATGGTTTGAGGGTGAAAACACTGACCAGATTATAGGGTTTTTGGAGACAGAAGAGAAAACGAGCCCGTCTGTGATAAATTTTGTTCACAGCTGAATTACGGTAGCTCCATGCATGTGGAGCTCAGAGAAGCCCATGGGGGAAATTGGGACTCAGAGAAGCTTTGAGCCAATGGTAGCACGATGGTACAGGGGAGTTGGGCCACTGAGAAACCTGAGACCAATGAAAAAAACAAAAAAACTGCGGATGCTGGAAATCCAAAACAAAAACAGAATTACCTGGAAAAACTCAGCAGGTCTGGCAGCATCGGCGGAGAAGAAAAGAGTTGACGTTTCGAGTCCTCATGACCCTTCGACAGAACTGTTCTGTCGAAGGGTCATGAGGACTCGAAACGTCAACTCTTTTCTTCTCCGCCGATGCTGCCAGACCTGCTGAGTTTTTCCAGGTAATTCTGTTTTTGTAACCTGAGACCAATGATTGTTCCATGATACTGGAAAGCTAGGCCACAAAGGAGACGGAGAGCAGTTCAAGGTGTCGGTGTGGGTTAGGGGAAGCATGCGCTGAGCAGTGATTGTCCATTCAGTGCAGCTAGAGAGCTGGGATCATGTAGTATGTTAGATGTTGGGTTGCAGCGTGGCTAATACAGTGGGAAATGGTCTTGAATGAAGTGACTTAGGGTTGGGAGGTGAGCTGTCATTAGGTGATCTGAGCTGGTGTCGAATTAGCAGACACCTCATTACTGTAAAAATAAGTCAGACGGCTTCCAGGGTGAGTTCGAGCTGTTTTGAGCAGGTGCGGGTGCGGGTGGGGGGGGGGGGGCGGGGGGGCGGGGGGCGGGGGAGTGGCGAAAGGAGGGAAGCTATCTCCTCATAGGGAGGAACTGAAATACCTTGATAGGAAATCAGTGTTTTAAAGATTCTGCGTGACTCTCAGTGATCACTCATATCTGGGTGGGTTGCTAAGGGATTTGTGGGGCCTATCCAGGTGGTGCCGGCCATTTGAAATATAACTAGTGGTGTATTCAACAACAGACTATCCGTTAACTCTTGTTTGCTTATGGCAATTTGGATTGCTAGTGCACAAGACAGATAGTATCCACTGTTTTCTTTTTTGACTGTTGTATAGCAAAATTCCATGTATTTTAAAAATCGGAATGTTGTAGCTTTGTTCTCTTAGTAAGTACGGGGATTTTAAACTTCATCTACTTTGAAACAAAAGCTACTGTTCCTTAACCAATCTGCACAATTTCCTGCTAAAGATATTTATTTTCTGAATTAATGTCATAAAGGTTCCCTCAGTGCTTGATCAGAGTGAACATTACACAAAGTATGAGGGCCATCGAGATAAGCAAACGATTCACTAGAACAATGTGAGGGTTGTGAAGGAACGTCTCACAGGAGGGGTGAATTCGAGAGGCAGAAGTGTTTAGCGAGGGTATTAGTACTTTTTAAAATTCAACCATGGGATGTGGGCTTCGCTGGCTGGGCCAACGTTTATTGCCCAGCCCGGATTGCCCTCAAGGAGGCAGTGGCGTACTGTTTAACATATGAAGCAATTCTATTGTTTAAGTGTGATGCGTTTTATTCCTCTATGCTTTTAATTCATGTTTACAAAGAACAAAGAATAGTACAGCACAGGAACAGGCTCTTACGTCCTCCAAGCCTGCACAGATCATATTGCCTGTAACACTAAAATGTTTTGCACTTGTGGGGTCCATTCCCATCCTACTCATGTTTGGTCAAGCTTCTTCTTAAACACGACTATCGCATCTCCTCCCACAACCAACTCTGGCAGCGAATTCCAGACACTCTCTACCCTCTGCGTAAAAAAAAAACTTGCCCCGCACATCTCCTCTATAGTTTTCTCCTCTCACCTTCAATGCATGTCCTCTAGTAATTGTCTCTTCCACCCTGGGAAAAAGCTTCTGACTATCTACTGTGTCCATGCCACTCATAATTTTGTAAACTTCTATCAAGTCGCCTCTCAACCTCCGTCGCTCTAGCGAGAACAATCCGACTTTCTCCGACCTCTCCACATAGCTAATAACCTCCAGACCTGGCAGCATCCTGGTAAACCGCCTTTGCACCCTTTTCAATGCCTCCAAACCCTTCTGGTAATGTGGCGACAATAACTTCACACAATATTCCAAGTGTGGCCCAACTAAGGTTCTATACAGCTGCAGCATGACTCCCCAGCTTTTATAATCAATAGTCCTGCCGATGAGGCAAGTATGACATATGCCTTCCTGATTACCTTATCCATCTGTGTTGCCACTTTCAGTGATCTGTGGGTATGTACAGCCAGATCCCTGTGCCCATCAATGCACTTAAGGCTTCAGCCATTTACTGTAGAATTCCTACCTGTATTAGGCATTCCAAAAAGCATTACCTCGCATTTGTCCGCATTTAACTCCATCTGCCATTTTTCTGTCCAAGTCTCCAACCGTTCGAAATCCCGTTGTATCCTTTGACAATCCTCCTCACAATCTGCAACTGCTCCAAGTTTAGTGTCGTCTGCGAACTTATTAATTAGCCCAGTTACATTTTCCTCCATTTTACTTTGCTATAGAGTTATTACAAATAGTCCAGGACAAACGTTCTCTGGTTTCAGAAACTCTCCTCATACAATACAAATTGCAAAAAAACTTGTTTGCAGCTGTGCGAATTTTCCCTCTGGGAGTTGCGCAGCTCGGAATTTCCCATCCGATGTGCCATAACAAAATTTGGGGATTCTTTGCGGGATTTTACAAATTATAATAATTCTTTAATTGGCTTGGAATTGGTGAACTGAAAGTTAACGAGCGTGAGCAGTACACTGAACCAGGAGTGGCAATGTAATATTTTAGAGTAGAAGACGGCAAAGTGGCTTTGATTGTTGCTACAACTTGCATGGGACTAGAAGTTTTAACATCTGGATGCTTTACAAACCATGTCTAAGTCCAAATTCATACAATTATCAGGTGAGTAGCAATTAGGTTTAACTTTAGTGGCAAAAAAGCAGACATAATTGAAATTATAGCATAAGATTTGAAATTGGTAAGGTTACTGGAGGGACCATGTTCTATAGTGGATGTGTTAGTGGAAGTTGCTACGTTCCAGTTGCATGTAAAGCAGCTTGATCATGAACATGAGCTAAGGAACTTGAATTGGAAGCAAAAGAAAATGGAAGGGAGTGAGAAAACGCACTCCATTGGGAACAAGCAGAAAGGCAGGATAGAGAAATAAAACATTGAATTTAATTAGAAGTGACATTAGCAGTGGAGAAAGAGGGGAAAGAAAGAGAGTCGGAATATAATCTTAGAAAGATGGAAGTTAAACAAAGAGTGGTTGAGGGAGTTTCCGAGGATGAAATGATCACTTGCAAACTAAAGCCCATTTGGGATATGCTAACATTTGTGCAAGCTCTTCTTACGTTTGAGGAAAGAGGCATCAAAGCATTCTTTAGCTCATACGCAAACACAGCTAACCAAATGAAATGGCGAAATAAGCTTTCAACATTACTGGAGACATGGGATTTCCTGGCTGGTCCAGCATTAATGGACCATCTCTAGTTGCCATTGAGAAAGTGATGGTGAGCTGCCTCCTTGAACCGTTGGACTGAATGTGGTGTGGTTACACCCACAGTGCTGTTAGGAAGGGAGTTCTAGGATATTGATCCAGCGACATTGAAGGGGCAGTGACATATTTCCATTTCAGAATGATGAGTGACTTGGAGAGGAACATTCAGATGATGGTGTTCCCATCTATGTGTTTACTTGTCCTTCTGGATGTTCATAGTCTGGAGTTTGGAAGTTGTTGCCTAGGGAGCCTTGATGAATTCTTGTAGTGAGTCTTGTAAATGGCACAGACTGCTGCTACTGTGCCTCACTGGGGGAGGGAGTGAATGTTTACGTTTGCACTGCTGATCAATCGTGCTGCTTTGTCCTGGGTGATGTAAAACTTCTTGATTCTTGTAGGACCTGCAATCATCCAGGCAGTGAGGAGCATTCCATCACCCTCCTGAATTGTGCTTTGCAGATATTGGACATGACTTGGTGAGTCAGGAGGTGGTTTCCTCGTCGCACTATTCCTAGCCTCTGAACTCCCATAGTAGGCATGGCATAGATATGGCATTTCCAATTCAGTTTCAGGTCGGCATAGCTGTCGGAAAAAAAAAGAATATGATGCAGTAAAGAAGGCTATTTTGAGTGATAATTAGTTAGGCCCTGAGGCATACAGGCAGACATTTTGGCATGTAAGGAAATTGCCTGCACAGGCCTATATTAAATTCAGGAGGGTAAAGCAAAGCAATATTGACCATTGAAAACTGGCATTAAAGGTGGAGACAACATAAGCATTACCAAGAAAAGTAACTCTTTTGGAAGAATATAAAGATTCAGTTCCTTCACTTGTAAGGAAGCATGTGGAGGAAATAAGGGTTAAAACCGTCAGGCATGTAGCAGAGATAACAGATGACTATGAGCTAGTTCAAGGAAATGAGTTTACATGGCCAAGTTTGTGATGCTGGAGGAATTGTTTTCAGTGAGGATGCTGGAGTTTGTTCACCTGCATTCCAGCTTCATTTTAAGTTACCTGCAGTGACACACTGATGGAAATGCTCCAGCACTCGGTGTTGTCGTTGACAGGTGAACCAAGTCTCACTGCCATTTTTGGACTCATTGGGTTTTGTAATCAAAGAATTCGGAGAATCATACATCGAGGGTGGAATCAATTTTTCCCACCGTGTCTGTGCTATGAAGGAACGATTCTATACTGACCCTCTTGTCTGCTGGTTGTCCAAATTTCTGTAAATAAAGCCCCCCTTTTAGCCTTTACATCCTTCCGTTTTGATGCTCGCGATTGAATGACCTTCCATGCTGTCTTGAGGCATTGTATTTCAGTTTCCAACAACTCGGTATAAAAATGTTATTTTTATTTCCTCTGGGGCTCTTTTAACCATTTTTGTAAATCATATTACTCTTTCTTGTTCCTTTCGAAACAGTTTTTCCTTACATTTTTAAAACTCCATGTTAAATTGGAGACCTCTATTCAATTCCCCTTTACCATCACCTATCTAAGGACAACAATCCCAGCTCTTCCAGTAGCCCCATAGAACTGAAATCCCTCATCCCATTTCAGTAACTCCCTTCTACAGTTTCACCAAGAAAGACAAGGGCAGTAGGCACATTGAAACCCCACCAACTGGAAGCTTCTCTCCAAGTGACTCACCATTCCCTCTTGGAAATACTTTGCTGTTCCTGCACCGTCGATAGGTAAAAATCCTGGAATTTCTTTCCTAACAGCACTGTGAGTGTACCTCCAGCTAAAGGACTGCAGTCATTCAAGAAGGCAATTCACCAGCACCTCCCCATTGGGAATTAGAGATGGGCAATATATGCTGACGTAGCCATCGAAGGCCACATTTGATGAATATCTTAGTAAAAAAAACAGTTCTAAAATTTTCATCCAGATTTTAGATTTTATAAGAATTTATACAATATTTCACATACATCATTCCAAGAGCTCTGCGGTTCCAGGGAGTATCCCTCTTCTTTGAGAAAAATGGTGGAAAATTAATAAACCTCCAGTCCTCTGACATCACTCTCATTGGATTGAAAAATTATGTTCAGAGCTTCAGCTATTTCCACCATTGCTTCCCTCAGTGACCCCCATACATCCCATCCAGACCGGGTAAATGTTCTACTTTATAGTAATATAAGAGTGTCAGTTTCAAAGGGGTTAACTGAAACTGTTTGTTTAGTGGCAGTAACTAATTACTTAATCCATAGGTTATAATGGTGTCCCTGAAGGGTTTCCCACCTCTATTAATAAGAGAATCCTTTCAATGTGTTAGCTCATGGTGTTAGCGGGGGCATCACCTCCAACACTAAGCGGGATCATCAGTTCCACAGAGAGGGAGAGGAGAGATCAGAATCTCAGAACAATAGATTTGATTGAGCAATGGATCGGAATCTGGGAAAAATAGATTGGATTGTTCCAACGATGGGCAAGAGTTTTTCCTAGGTTATCTTTTGGTTTTCGCAAGGTTTGTTTTCTTTAGCCAACCGGATACAATTAATACTTCAAGTTATTCAAGCAGGTTACTATCCCATCCTGGCTGTTGTCGGTGTCTTTGGTTAGTCTCTCTATCCAGTTATGTATTTTACAAGATATGTTTAAATATATTACTGTTCTTGTCATTTCAAGTTTTCAAAGATTGAAAACAAAAACAGAATTACCTGGAAAAACTCAGCAGTTCTGGCAGCATCGGTGGAGAAGAAGAGAGTTGACGTTTCAACTCGACCAGAGCTCCACTGCCTCTAACCTATCTCAGACAATACACTCATCATCCATGTTCTCTTTGATCTATGGTAGTTCCTGCTCTTGAACCAGATCTATTTAGTATTCTGCTTGTTGAATTAGAATTTTGTCACGGCCTCCAGCTCCAAATATTAATATTATCTTGTCTGTTTCCATGATCCTGCAAATACTTTCTTTCTCGTTATTTATGAAATTCTTTGATTGAAAGTTACCGAAGCAGCTGTGAATGTTTTTTTTTTTCTTTCTGGACGTTGATTTGTGAGCTGCTGCTTACATTCAGGGGGGAAAGAGAATTTGTTGACAAAGTTCTGGGAAAGATGCAACTTATGCATGTGAGTCTGTAGGACACGCTATAGAGTGGAAAAGCTCTTCAAAGAGGGAGGAGGAAAGGGTTCTGCCTTACCAACGCTGGCTAATCAAGGAACACGTTACCAACCAGAAGTGGGACACAGAGCTATGTAATCACCATCAACTCGACCTGCAGTCTCATACCAGGGTGCGGATGGTACGGCCAGTGGCCGTTAATGTCACTGTTTCACTGAACATCTTTGGATCTGGAACTTTCGGGGTTGCCAATGGTATACTTGGCGCTGCTGAGCCCAAATGTCAATGTATCATACTCCTTTTAAATATCTGCCTCGGCCTCTCAAACTTACATACACCAACTACCTCAGCTTGTTGGGTCTAACATCGTGGCCTTGTCAATTCCCAGATTTCCCATTAGTCCGGCTTCCCTTAGCTACTCGTCTTTGGGGACTGGCTGCCGACAGTTAGTCCCTCAGAGAAAGGGGAAGGAGGTGGGGCTAACAGTTAACACTGGGAAATAATAATTCTGGTCCAAACTTGTCTTGTGTCACTTAAAATGGAAGACCAGGAAACACTGCAAAAAAAGAGTGTTTCCTTTTTCTTTCTGAACTAGCTGTGGGAGGTGTTGGTGTACTGCTAATGTCACAGCGCGAGTAACTCAGGCAAATGCCCTGTGCACAGGGCTTCAATTCTCGTGAAATCATTGCTAATCGTTCCAAAAACCCATTTGGTTCTTTAATATGCTTTAGGGCTCGGAAACCTGCCATCCTTAACTGGACTGTTCTAGATATGACTCCAGGCCTAGGTGACACTGAAAAGGCCAAGCAACCCAATCAGTTGCATCAAACTGCTTTAAGCTCTAAAAATGATGAGACATGATGGGCCATTGGGCATTGACCAAGGCAATGGGAATGACGATCACAATCCCAACACTGTCAACCCTGCAAAGTCCTCCTTACCAACATCTGGAGCGTTTGTGCCACATTTGGAAGAGCTTCCTCACATTTGTAGTAACCGGGGTATTGTGCCTCTTTTGGGGGAATTACTGATCATGTGATGTGCTGCAGAAGCTCGCACCAGTGAGCTCTTGGCGAGGGAAACCCCTGTCTCGTCACTTTTCTGATGAGAGCCTACATCGTGTGTGCATACAACTGTAAAGCTCTCCCTGTAAAGTAACTGTTTCTTCACGAAAAAGGTCTATTCCATCGAGTCAACACAACAGACTAGCCAAGCAACAATGTGATATAGTCACACTCACGGATTTATACCTCACTGATAATGTCAACGGCACCACCATCACCATCCTTGGGTATGCACTGTCACACTAGCATGGCAGACCAAACAGAGTTGGCAGCACAGTAGAATACAGTCAGGAATTTTCGTGTAGTCCTAAACATTAACTGCAGCCCCCCCATGAAATCTCATTGCATCATGTCAAGCATGAGCACCGGCTGATTAGCATGAATAGCAAAAGTCTCCCAAGGTCCACACCGTTAGCTGATGAATCAATGATACTCCAATTTCAAAACGACTTGGAGAACGCTTTGCAGATGTCAAGAGTGCCGAAATGTACTCTGAGTGGTGAAATTCAATGTCCATCTATAAGGGTTACTCGGTAGCACCACGACTGACCCAGCTGACAAAGTCCAATGGAACATAGCTGATAGCCTGGTTCTGTCATTGATTTTGAGGTTACCAACCAAAGGAAAATAAAAAAAAGTATATACTTCTCCTCATAGTAACCAGCCTATCTGCCACAGATGCATTTTCCTATGACAATATCGGCAGTGGTGGCCACCGCACAGTCTCTGTGCAGGCGAATTCCGGCCTTAACATTGAGGATAGCCTAGATCGTACTGCGTGGCACTTACACCATGCTAAATGAGATAGAATTCTGAGCAGGTCTCGCAAGTCGAATATTGGCTCTGGGCCATCATCAGCAAGAGTGCCATGTTCAGAGAAAACCTGTAACTGCATGTCCCTGCCATCCCACATTCGACCATGAAGGGGTCCAAATAAGTCTGCAGGAGGGCAGGCCAGGAGCAGCAACAGGCATACATAACAATGAGCTGTTCACCTCTCGATGCTGTGACACAGAGCCATTGTGTGCTAAAGAGCATAATCAGCAGGTGATAGAGTTAAATGGCATTACAACCAATTGGTCAGGTTTAAAATCTGCAGTCCTGACACATTCAGTTGTGAATGTTGTTGGAGATTTGTACAACTCACTGGAGGAGTAGGCTCCAAAAATATCCACATCCTCAGTGGTGGGGAAGCGCAGCACATTCGTGCGAAAGATAAGGCTGATTCACCTGCAGCAAACCTCATCCTGAAGTGTTAAGTGAATGTTCCACCTTGGCGTCCTCTGGAGGTCCCCTGCATCACACAAGACCACCTTCAGACAATTGATGTCACGCTACGTGATATCAAGTAATGGTTGAAGGCACGGGATACTGCAGAATCCATCGGCCCTAGCAAGAGACTGCAAAGGAACTGAAGACTTCTTCTGCAGAAGTGACTGCACTGAAGCCAAATAGGTGGAGTTGTTGTAGTGACGATTTTCCTGGACTAGTCATCCAGAGGCCCAAACTAATGCGTTTGAGTGGTGGATTCAAATACTGCCAGAGCACGTTTTGGAAATTTAAATTCAATTATTAATCCAGAATTGAAAGCTTGCCTCAGCAATGGTGACCATGAAACTAACATTAATCATTCTTAAAAGCCAACCGATTAACTAAAGGCCTTGGATGAAGAACATTTGCCGTCTTGGTCTGCCCTTCATATGACTCCAGATGGACAGCAATGTTGTTGTCTTAAATGCTCTCTGAATGGCCTAAAGAGGTCAATTATGGAAGGTTATCCAATCCCTCGCCTGAGACACCCCCATTGCATCAACACTTTAAAATTAAAGACGCTTCAGTATAGCGACAAAACTGGGATCCACTCAGAAACATGGAAATTTGCGCAGGCATGTCCTACAAATGTAATGAAGGACAAATACAGCCAAGCCACTTCTGCCCCATCAGTCTATTCTCGCTCATCAATAAAGTGATGAAAGGTGTCAGGGACACTGATGTAAGGCACTTGTTCAGCAATAAACTGCTCACTGACGCCCAATTTGTGTTCTGCCAGGGTCACTCAGCCCCTCACCTCATTTCATCCTTGATTCAAAAAGAGACAAAAGAGCTGAAGTTCCGAGGTGAAGTAACAGTGACTGCCATTGACATCATGGCAGCCTTTGACCGAGTGTGTCATCAAAGGGCCCTAACAGAGCTTGAGTCAGTGTGAATAAGGCAGGGAACTCTCAGCTGGCTTGAGTCGTGCCTAGCATTAAAGCAGATGTTTTTGGCTGTTGGGTATCAATCACCTCAGTTCCAGGATTTCATTGCAGGATTTCCTCAGTGTATTGTCCTGGGACCAACGATCTTCAGCTGGTTCATCAATAATCTTCCTTGCACATTAAGCTAAGAAGTGGGGAAGGTCAATGATGATTGCACAATGTTTAGTACCATGTGCTGCTCCTCAGATACCGAAGCAGTCCATGTCCAAAAGAAGCGAGACCTGGGCAAAACTCTGGCTTGGGCTGAGAAGTGGCTTGTGACATTTGTGCCACACAGGTGCCAGCCAATGACAATATTCAACAAGCAAGAATCTATCATCATCACTTGACATTCAATGGCATTACCATTGCTGAATCTCCCAATATCAGCATCCTGGGGTTGCCATTGATCAGAAACTAAACTGCCTTGCCATAGAAACACTGTGGTAATAAGACCAGGTCAGGGAATAGAAATTCTGCACAGAGGGTCTCATCTCCTGACTCTCCATTCACCATATATAAGACACAAGTTAGGAGTGTGATGGAATACAACAGAGAGGTACAAGACACGCCACTCCAAAGACAAGCATTGCCAGGATGAGTGCAGATCCAGCAAACCGCAGGAAGCTTGACACAACCTGGGACAACCAACCCGCTTTATTGGCTCTACACGCACAAACGTTCACCTCGCCATTCGAGAGGCTGAGGAGCAGCAGCAGCGTGAAGAATATCCTGCACCACGTTGATGGGTCCATAAGTGGGAGGAAACGCAACCCCCAGTGACTGCACGAATGAAACGTTGGAGCTTCAGGCAGTGCCGACTGCAAAGTGTGCATACAAACAGGTTTAATGACCTATACATGAGTGAAAGAACAGGCAGAAAGATGGTATGTTTCTCCAAACAGGTCATGTCTAAGTTACGTCTCCTTCCCAAAAGAGACGTACAAGTCATGCCACTCCAGAGACACGCATTGCCAGTGGCACTGAATGTCACTGCAGCTCAGAACATTTTCACAACCAGGCACGTCCGAGGCTCCATGTATGACTTGTGTGGAACTCCCAGTCAGCTGTACACAGGGGTATAAACGCTATGGCAAATGCCCTTTTCTTCAGAATGGCCAAGTTCATAACTTATGACAATGACACAGCTTCTCAGCAAAGATGGTGAGAGGGTTCGCCTCCATAGCTGGATTTCCACAGGTACATGATTTGGTCCACTGCACTCACTTTGCGATAAGGCCAACCACAAAGATTTCAGACTGCTAGATAAACATAAAGGACCCCCACTCTTTGAAGGTGCAGATGCTCTGTGAGCACCACATTCCGTTCCTTCATGCCTGTGCCTCTTACTGTTACATTTTTCACAACGCGTGTATGTCTCATGAATCGGGGCTGCCCCGAAAGTTCACACCAAACCCAGAGTTGCGCGGATGTACACTCAGAGAAACAGGGAGGGGCCTGCTCAAACCTATATATCATTTTTATCCACTTTCTGAGACTCATTCAATAAACTGTCTATATGGGATATTAACATTAATACGCTAATGTATGTCATAGAATTATTTTGCAATGAACATTTAAAGGCAAGTAGATAGTTCAGCAGAAAAAAGCATGTTCTCAAAAAGCATTTAAAAGGTTCACATTGTAATGAAACACGTGTCCCCAGAATGTTTAATTTGTAAATTAAACATTTTCGAATGGGTGTTATGCGTGCCAGAGGGTCTCAGTTGTGAGTGAGAAGTGCAGCAATTGAATTGTGGTCACTAGCAGAGCTGCGCCAGCAAGAAAATATATTTCTTTTCAAAGTTATAGCCTTTAAGTGTAAGCAGAAAATGATTGTTACTGCAGGGTACACTGAGGTTAAAGTAAATTAATAAAACTACAGATGAACAGTGGAGTCAACAAGGGCCAATTAACTAACAAAATGACGTGCTCCTAATGGGCCAGCTCCCATAGGACAGCAATGTTTCAGTCATCAGTGACATGAATAGTAAATAGTTACACTGCAAAGATCAGAATTATCCACCCAGTAAGGCAGAAACCAGAAGCCCAGGCTCATGGTTTGGGGACATGGGTTAAAATCCCATCAGGGCAGCTGGCGAGTTTAAAATAAATTAATGAAATCTGGAATTGAATGCCAGACTAAGTAAGGTTGACAATGTGGTGATCATCGATTGTTGCAACAAGCCCTCTGGTTCAATAATGATATTTAAGGAAGAACACCTGTCGTCCAAACATGGTCTGGCCGACATGTGACTCCAGCCCCACAGCGATGCGGTTTGCTCGTTAATGCCCTCTAAAATAAACCAGCAAGCCACTCAGTTCAAAAGAAATTCGGGATGAGTGCCCTCCGATTGCTTGCCTGTGCTTCCTTATGTGTTTGTTTTTCTGTGTATTTGTGTATCTGTGCGTGTCTTATGTGTGTGAATTTGTGTGTGTGAGAGAGACATGGAAAGAGAGAGGTAAAGAGAGAGAGAGTGTTCTTTTTGTGCTTCTGTGTATTCGTGTGTTCTGTGTCTGTTCCTCTGCTTTCCTTTGTTTGCATGTGTCTGAGCATGTGTGTGCGTGAGTGCGTGTGTGTGAACATTTCTGATGCTGTGCAAGTCTGTGTCTTTGTGAATTTATGTTTGGTTGTGTGTATCTATGCTCTGTGTGTATTTCTATTTGTGTGTGAGAGAAAAAGAGAGAAAGAGAATAACGTGTGTGTTTGTGTGGGTTTGAGTGTGAGTCTGTTTATGTGTGTGTATGTGTGAGACAGTGTGTGTCTAAGCGTGTGTGTGTCTGCATGTGTGTGTGTTTTATTCATTCATGGAATGTAGGCTTCGCTGCCTGAACCAGGAGTTAGTGTTCATGCCTAATTGTCATTGAAAAGGTGGTGTTAAGCTGCCTTCCTGAACCGTTGCAGTCCATGTGGTGTACGTACACACATAGTGCTGTTGGGAAGGAGTTATAGGATATTCACCCATTGACAGTGAAGGTAAAGTGGCATATTCCCAAGACCATATAGTGAGCGATTTGGAAGGGATCTTCCAGGTGATTATGTTCCTTTAATCTGCAGCTCTTGGGTTTTGGGTCTTAGTGGTCATAGGTTTGGAAGGCTGCTGTCAAAAAAACATTGTAAGGTGAACACTTATGTGTGTGTGTTTCTGCCTCTGTGTGTGTGTGTGTGTTTGTTCGTGTGTGTGTGTATGTGTATATGTGTGTGTCTATTTCATTCTGTATGTGTATGAAAATCTACTTTTCTGTCTATGCGCTTGCCCAATTCTGTGTGTGGGGGGGTGTGGGTATCTTTTTGCGTTTGTGTGTATTTGAGCCTGTATTTGTGTGTGTGTGTGTATGTTTGTGTGTGTGTGCTTGTGTTTATATATTTGTTCCTTCGTTTGTATGTGTAAGCGTGTTTGTGTGTGTGTGAGAGAGAGAAAGTATGCGTGTGATTGATTGTGTATGAATCTGAGTTTGCCTGCCTGTGAGTGCGGGATTGCGTGTGAGTAATTCAGTTTGAGTGTTTGTGTGTGTGTGTGTGAGCGTCTTTGCCTGTGTGTGAGCATGTATGTGTGTGCATGCATTTGCCTGTGTGTGTGTGTGCATGTGTGTGTGTGCATGAGTTTTGAGTGCATGTTTTTCTGCATATGCGTGTGTGTGTGTTTTTCTGTTTGTTTCTGTGTGTTTTGATTTTAACTGTGCCTGACAGTGATTCTTTGATTTTGTGTCCATGCCTCAGCGTATCTGTGTGTGAGGTTATGTGAGACAGCGAGCGTTTTTAAGGTGGGGAGGGCGGGCAGAGAGAACGTGTTTGCTTGTACGCGTGTGTATGTGTGTGAGTGAGTTTTCATGTATGTTTGTTTCTGTCTCTATGCCTGTGCCTATATGCATGAGTGTGTTTGTGTTTCAGTATGTTTATGTTGTGTGCATGCTTCGTTGTATGTCTACCTGATTTTGTGTGTTTGCGTTTATGTGCATGAGTATGTGTGAGCCTGTGTGTATGTGATTCTGTGTATTTGTCTCTGTGTGCGTGTCTGCCTGCTTGTGTGCGTGATTTTGATTGTGTGAGCAAGTATTCATGTATACAAGTTTCTGTCCACACCTCTATGTATGCATGAGTGTGCGTGTGTATGTGTGCGTTAGCGAGTTTTCTTCTATGTGCGTTTCAGTCTGCATGCCTATCCAGGCATTTGCGCGTGTGTATATGTGTGTATGTGTGTGTGTGTGTGTGTGTGTGTTTCAATATGCTTATTTTGCGTGCGTGACTTTTTGTGCATCTATGTGTTTGCTTGTATTTACATGTAAGTATATATGTGAGACTTTGTGTGTATGCGCTTCTGTTTATTTACCTCTGTGTGCCCTTCTATTTGTATTTGTTTGTTTCTGATCATGTGGTGTGTGTGCATGCATGTGAGTTTCTGTGAGTTTGTGTGTGCATATGTGTGTGCTTGTGTTAGACTGTATGTGTGTGCAGGTGTGTGTGCATGCATGTGTGTGTGTCTGTCCGTGCGCATGTGTGTGTGTGTGTGTATGTACATATGGATGTGCGAATGCATGTGTTTCTGCAAGCTTGTGTGCATGTGTATTTGAGCTTGTATTTGTGTGTGTGTTTGTGTGTGTGCTTGCATTTGTGTATGCGTGCCTTTGTTTGTGTGTGTGTGTGAGAGAGAGAGAAAGTATGCGTGTGAATGATTTTGTATGAGTCTGTGTTTGCCTGTCCGTGAGTGCGTGATTGCGTGTGAGTAATTCAGTTTGAGTGTTTGTGTGTGAGCCTCTGTGCCTGTGTGTGAGCATGTGTGTGTGTGTGCATGCATTTGCCTGTGTGTGTGTGTGTGTGTGTGTGTGTGTGTGTGTGTTTGTGTGCATGTGTGTGTGTGCATGAGTTTTGATTGCATGTTTTTCTGCATATGCATGTGTGTGTGTTTCTCTGTTTGTTACAGTGTGTGTTGTCTTTAACTGTGCCTGAGTGTGATTCTTTGATTTTGCGTCCATGCCTCAGCGTATCAGTGTGTGAGATTACGTGAGACAGCGAGCGTTTTTAAGTTGGGGGTGGGCAGAGAGAATGTGTTTACTTGTGTACGTGTGTACGTGTGTGAGTGAGTTTTCATGTATGGGTGTTTCTGTCTCTATGCCTGTGCCTATATGCATGAGTGTGTTTGTGTTTAAGTATGTTTATGTTGTGTGCGTGCTTTGTTGTGTGTCTACCTGATTTTGTGTGTTTGCGTTTATGTGCATGAGTATGTGTGAGCCAGTGTGTATGTGATTCTGTGTCTTTGTCTCTGTATGCGTGTCTGTCTGCTTGTGTGCGTGACTTTGATTGTGTGAGTGAGTTTTCATGTATATAAGTTTCTGTCTGCATCTCTATGCATGCATGAGTTTGCGTGTTTATGTGTGTGTGAGCGAGTTTTCTTGTATGTGCGTTTTTGTCTGCATGCCTATGCAGGCATTTGCGCTTGTGTATCTGTGTGTATGTGTGTGTGTCTGTGTTTCAGTGTGTTTATTTTGTCTTTGTGGCTTTTTGTGCATCTGTTTGTTTGTATTTTCATGTAAGTGTATATGTGATAATTTGTGTGTATGTGCTTCTGTTTATTTACCTCTGCATGCCCATCTAGTTGTATTTGCGTGTTTCTGTACATGCGGTGTGTGTGCATGCATGTCTGTTTCTGTGAGTTTGTGTGTGCATATGTGTGTGCTTCTGTTAGACTTTATGTGCGTGCAAGTGTGTGTGCATGCAAGTGTGTGTGCCTGTCTGTGCGCATGTGTGTGTACGTGCGTTTAGATTTATGAATGCATGTGTTTCCGCAAGCTTGTGTGCATGTGTGTCTGTTTCACTGCGTGTTTTGGTGCGCCTGAGAGTGATTTTGTGTGCATGGTGCCTATGTGAGTTTATCTATGTGTGAGTTTGTCTGAGCGTGAGCGTGTCTGTATGTGTGAGAGTGAACCTGATTGTGAGGTCATGTGTTAGTGAGTTTTAATGTATATGTGCTCTAGTTGTATGTCTGTCTCGCTATACATTAGTGTGTGATTGTATTTCATATTGTTTACGCTGTGTGTGCCTCTTTTTGAATCTATCAGTTTCTCTGTGAGTTTGTTTTTATGTGTATGTGTATGTTAATGCCTATGTGTGTGTGAGCCTGTGTGTGCTTGAGCTTCTGTGTGCTTATATCTGTGATTGTGTGGTTCGTGTGTGTGCTTCTGCCTGTGTGTTTCGTTGCGTGCATGTTCATGTTTCGGCTTCCATGTTGGTGCCTTTGAGTTTCTGTGTGTGTGTGTCTATCTGTCTCCGTGACTTTCTTTCAGTTGGTGTGTCTATTTGTGTGATTATCTATATGTGCGTGTCCACCATTGTTTTTTTTCTGCATGTTTGTATGTGTCTACATCTGTATATTTGTGTTTCTGTTTATGTGTGTGTGTATGTGAGTGTGTATGTGACTGCATGTGTATCTGTATGTACGTGTGCGTCTGTGTGAGTGTTTGCTTTTTCCTGTGCATGTGTGCTTTTGTGTGTATTTCTTTGTGTATTTTATGTGTGTATGTGTGCGTGCGTGTTTGCTTTTGTGTGTGTCTGCGGGTATTGTTTTCTAATAGTCTGAGCACACGTTAAATTGTTAGAACAAGAAACCTCTTAAGTGTGTGTCAGTGTTGTTAACGGGATATGTGCTTGTTGTGTTTTGCCTCTCTAGTTTTGCACTGAATAACTGTGTATCACTTCATTTAAATTTTAACTTTACAAGAAAGCCTATTTTGTGACTGCCCCAAAACATCGCACCACTGGAGGGGTCAAATGCTCCTTGCCAGGAATGCATCTTTATGCAATCAATAGAGAAGAGAGGAAACAAGAAAAAAATAATAGCACAAATCTCTGTGCTGTTTTGCAATGCAAGCGCCACTTCTGGCTCCGACCAGTCATCTTCAGCTCACTTCACTAATTAGCTCTCCCATCACCCTGGGGTCCTCCAGTTATCCCCTCGCTCCAAATTCACCTTTAGTTGCCCACATTATGTCTGGTTCGCCGTTATCGCTGCCTCCCCTTCCTCCTTACCAGGGTTTTTCTGTTACTAATATTCTGCTTCCACCCTTAGTATCACCGACATTCCCTGATCTTGTATCAGGTCCATTGAATTCAATAAATCACAAAGTGCATTAAATCAATTGGAGCTGACAACAAGACCATAATCAAAATGGTAAATTCTTTCTCAGCCTAATGTGTAATTTCATTCCCCTGCCCACCCCCCCCCCCCCTTTCTTACAGTGAACATAATCACAATTGTGATCCTGAAATGTAAAAACTGTGGTCTATCCAAATGTGTCACGTGTTACCTGGTGGCCGTGGCAGTGGCAGATCTACTGGTCATTATCCTGGACCTGATATTGAGACACATTCCGATTGTCTTTCGGGAACACTTTTACTCTTTTCAACTCTTTCTTGGACTCGAACGCAAGTTCTGTCGAAGGGTCATGAGGACTCGAAACGTCAACTCTTTTCTTCTCCACCGATGCTGCCAGGCCTGCTGAGTTTTTCCAGGTAATTCTGTTTTTGTTTTGGATACAAATCGAGTTCCTCCATCACATTATAACTCCATGTGTCCCATTTCTCCTGATTCTGCTGCTCAACGTTCTCACTGTCAGGCATATTTTAGTGAGCAGCAGAGCTCGCAGGAGACTCCGGGTTCACAGCAGTGGGGAGACTTCCAGAGACCCAGAGCTGGAGAGTCGAAGGAAATCCATAATTTTACTGTTTGTAATTTCAGCCAATTTCATCCTGTTATGGTCAATGTTAACGGTTTATTCTCTATGGCGGCGGATGTGGAATTTGGGGTTTGCTTCTGTAAAGTTTCATGGGTTTCTTAATGAATTGGGCTTCATGCTGCAGCTCCGGAGCTGCTGCACTAACATTGCAATTTACGCTGTGACACAGACTCTGTTCAGACAGCAGCTGAAGAATGTGTTGAAATATCCCTTGAAATTAATTCTTCAATTCACTCAATGATGAGAAGAACTCAATCGGTGAGTGTTTCCATTGTCTGGCTTCCTGTCCATCATAGATATCCCTCACTGACTGAACAGAAAAAAAAAAAGCCACACAACGCCGTAATACCTCTCAATCCCATTGACCGAGTTGACTGAACATCTTTGCTATCCATTATTGACAGGAAAGAAAACAAAACACTTCCCGACATCTCTGCACCCCGGCATTGGACGGACTGCCTGACCGTAATCGTGGTCCCTCAGGCTGATTGGACAGAAATCCAACTGTTGAAACCTATGAAGACATTTCCCAGAGGGCACTGGGGGGAGGGGTCTGGCAAAGTGAGGACATAGACAGGATGTCAGAGAGAACGAGTGTTCAGGAGAGTAAGACAGAGAGACAGAGTTAGAGGAGGGGCTAAGGAAACAGCGAAAGCGAGGCAGAGATTGAAGATACTGTGAGAGAGATAGGGCGAGAGAGATAGAGACAAATGGGGAGAGGGAGCTAGACAAAGAAAGAGAGTGGAAAAATTGAGGAAACATTGAGAGGGAGATAGAGAGACATGCAGAAAAATGGGAGAATGGAGCAACTAATGGAAACAGTGAGAGAGAGGGACAGAGGGTGTAACAAATGGAAGAAGGTCTTAATAGCACATATTATTGGTGCCAATGTGGGGGTGTCTCCAATGTGCAATGTGGTGCTGCTTTTGGTGTCTTGCAGTGGGCAATTCGTCTGCAGATTTTTTTTTTTCACTAAAAGCTTAAAAATAATCTAATCTTCTACTGTGGAACATCTCCAATGGTCAGGAATTAAGTTTTGAAATGTGACGGGGCTCTGTAAATGTTTATTGCCATCACTCAATGTTTCCTGGGATTCAGAGCAAATGACACATTGGACAAGTGAAATGTGTTAGTGGGGCGGGGGATGTGGGTCTGGTTTTTGGAAGCTGTCAGCAGATATATCCCCCACCCATTTTTAAAGAGGAATGTAGACTCTTCTGAGGGATGGGTAGTAATGGGGGAAGGACACCTGGCTAATGACACAGCACAGCTTTTTGAACCATGCTGCGGACAGTGTACCTGCAGCCTCTCCTGAGTCGTAACCACGGAGTCACAGGGCCAATGAATTTTACCAAAGATTAGATTGTGGCTTGCATCCATTTTACGCACCCTGCCCAAACCCCCAATCCCCCAAAAATCTCTACGTAAGTTATTTGTAAATATAATACATGACCACCGTGTTGTCTGTCATTTTTTAAAACTGTGAGAGAGGAAGCCTTTCATTGCGCATTTCAATTAAGATCAATCCTGAAATAAGGAGAAAAATGGAAAGTGAAACTGACTGGATGGAGTGAACATGTGGTGGGGAACGGTTAATGGGAAAACTACGTTCCTGGTTTGAATGGCTACAGGATGCCTCATAGACTCATAGGCATGTTCAGCAAAAAAGGAGGCC
The DNA here is from genome assembly GCF_017639515.1 of Carcharodon carcharias. Taxonomy (NCBI): domain Eukaryota; kingdom Metazoa; phylum Chordata; class Chondrichthyes; order Lamniformes; family Lamnidae; genus Carcharodon; species Carcharodon carcharias. The sequence goes on along the minus strand of NC_054484.1, from coordinate 117,173,096 downwards.
ATTCGGCCCATTGTGTCCACGCCAATCAACTATGGCCTGACTAAATTAACCCTATTTGGCAGACCTTGGCCATAGCCCTGGAGGCCATGGCAACTCAAGTGAATATCTTAAAACGTCTTAAGTGTTTTGAGACATGTTAACTCGGCCACCTCATCATGCAGTGCGTTCCAGACTCCCACTACACCCTTGGTGAAACATATTCCTCTCAACTCCCCTCTTCACCTTCTTCATCTTACCTTAAATCTATGGCCCCTGGTTACTGACCCCCCAACTAAGGGAAAATGTCTCTTTCCCTCCACCCTACCTATGACCTCATAATCTTAAAGACTTCTATCAGTTCCGGTCTCAACTGTTACTGCTCCCTGGAAAGAAATACAGCCAACTAAATATTTCCTCATAGCGCAGGCCCCACAGTCAAGGTGATATCCATGTATGTTCCCTCTGCATGCTCTCTAGCTCATTAACATTCTGCTTTTAATGGGGTGCCAGGACTGGAGGGCTTGCGGCCTGAGCAGAGTTTTGTACAGTTCCAGCATAACCTCTCTGCTCTTGTATTCTAAGCCTCGACTAATAAAGGCAAGTATCCCCTTTGCCTTCTTCACCCACTGCTGGACCTGCTTTTCTACCGTGAGGGATCTGTGCATATGCACACAAAGATCCCTCTGATCTTCAGTGCTTTCCTGGATCCTTCTCATCATAGTACAACCTCTTGCCTTTTTTTCATCAGCAAGTGCCTTACCTCACCCTTTTCCAGGTTGAATTCCACTTGTCACCACTCTGCCCAACTGCCAAGTCCATTGATAACCTTTTCGATTTTACGGCCATTCAACTCACTATTCACCACCAATTCTAGTGTCATCGAGGAATTATTGATCATACCCCCCTACATTTAATTCCAAATCATATATGTACACCGTAAACAGTAAGATCACCAGCACTGAGCCCTGTGTAACGCCACTGGAAACAGGCTAATAGTCAGATTGGCATCCGTCTACCATCACACGCTGCTTCCTGCCTCGCAGCCAATTTAGGATCCAACGTGACACTTTTCCTTGGATCCCATGTGTAATAACTTTATTAACTGGTGGACCATGAAGGATGTATCAAAAGCCGTACTAAAGCCCATATAGAATGCAAAAAATGTATTACTCTAATCAACACTCATCGTAACCTCTTCAGTGTATTCAATCAAGTTCGGCAAACATAACTTTGCCTTAACAAATCCATGCTGACTATCTTTGATTAGCCCGTGACCCTCCAAGTGCCGATATAATTTGTCCATAAAAATCATTTCTAGTCACATCCCACCACCTAGGTTAGGCTGACTGGCCTCTAATTTGCTGATCGATGCCGTCCTCATTTTTTTTTTTAATACTGGGACACTGTTGACATTGCACCAGTTCTCTGACATCTCACCTGTGACGAAGGAGGATATGCAAGTTATTCCCAGAGCCCCTGATTTAACTTTTCTTGCCCCCCTCAACAGGGGGAAATACATTTCACCCGGATCTACGCATTGCTCGACTTTTCATTCGCCTAAACCAGCTGGTCCCTCCTCTCTCTCTATTCATATAATATTTCATGTAATATTTCACAGCCATCTGCACTGATGTCTATAACTGTGTCGCCCTGTTCCATTGCAAGGACCATTACAAATTATTAATTGAAGTCTGTACCAACATCTTTCATGCCGATAAAATTGCCTCTATGGTCCCTAATGACCCATTATTTCACTAATTATTCACTTGCTATTAATATGCTAAAAAAAATTCTTTGAGTTTTCCATTATACTACCGAACAATGCTAAGCTCCCCCTGCAATGTCTGTACTCCTCTGGGGAGCCTGCTATATTAAGCTCTCAGAACTTGCCATCAGCTTCACTTTCTTTCCACTCGGACTAAATCTAATCTCATTTTAGAAAAATTAGCCTTTCCTCTGGATAGAAATTTTATTCCCAGCTCAACATTTTCCTTTTCAATAACTATCCTAAATCTAACTGAGCTATGGTCATTTTCGCCAAAATGCCCCCCTACTGATACACCTTCAACCTGACAGGGCTCATTCCTGAATATTTGGTCCAAAACTGGCCCCTCCATTGTTGGGCTTTCTACCTACTGGCTAGAAAAAAATATCCTGGATTCAAAATTACAATTTCACTCCCGCCGTATCTTGCACACAAAACTATCCCAGTTAATATGCCAGTAGTAAACATGTCCTAGTGCTACTGCTCTATTATTCTTACACTTCTCTGAAATTTGATCCTTTATCTCTTCCTGACTTATTAGGGACTTGCAGTACGCACCCAATAGCGTTCTTGCACCTTTTCCGTTTCTAAATAATACTACCCATGTGACCACATCTGAGGATCTTTCCAAGATATCATCCCTCTTTACTGCAATAATTGATACAGTGATCAATAATGCAAACCAGTCTCCTCTTCTATCCCCCTCTCTTTCTTGACTGAATGTCCTATTTCCAGGAATGTTGAGTTGGCAATCCTGCTCTCCTTTTAGCTAAGTCTCGGTAATAACTATGACATCGTACATCCACGAGCCTATCTGTGCCCTTACCTCGTCTTCCATTTTCTTCGGTCTCTTTGAAGCAAATATATATTGTATTTAACCTGTCTAAATTCACTTCATTCTTACCTAGTCTATTTTCTCTGCCTTGCAGTATCACTTACTGGCACTTGAAACTCGAATTCCATCTCAGCTGCTCTCTCTTCGGAGCTACTTTTCAGCACCCCACCCCCTGCTCCCCCAAAAGCATTTACAATTCTCACTGCAAAGATATTGGTCCACTCCCAATACAGGTGTCATCCATCCAACTTGCAAAGGCCCCACCTGCCCAGAAGCATTCTAGATGTCCCAGGAATGCAAATCACTCCATTCTACACCATCTCTCAAGCGGGATTAATCTGTTCATTCTTTCTATTCCTATACTCACTACTGCATAACACCAGGAATAATAGGTATATTACTATCTTTAAAGTCCTGCTTTCAACTTTGGGAATGAAATCCCTAAAGTCTGTTGCAGGACCACACTTCTCGTTCTTCCTATTTCAGTGATGATATCATGGACAATGGTCATTGTCTGTTCCCTTTCCATTTTCAGAATACCCTGTAGTCATCCTGTGACTGGTGAAAGCTAAATAAGCCGTGCTGATAGTCTCATAAATGCAAGAAAGCAGAATTTGTGAAAATGGTAATAAGGGTCAGAATTCTGTGAAAGAACATAATAGTAAAAAGGACATATGATTCTGCTCGGGGGCGCGTGTTGGCTGTGGAAGGAAAAAAGTTATTAAAGGGGGGGTTAAAAAAGTGGGTGAAACGGGATAAAGCAATGAATGAAAGAATGCGCAAACCATTAAAAAGAAGATTTTATAAAAAGTGATTTAAATTAGTGAAAACTGGGGATAGAGATCATGGTCTGAAATTGTTAAACTCATTGTTAAATCAGGAAATCTGTAGAGTGCCTAATCGGAAGATGAAGCTCTGTTCCTCCAGTTTGCATTGGGCTTTACCTGAACATTGCAGCAGGCCATGGATGGACATGTGGGCATGAGAGCAGGATGGTGTTTTGAAATGGCAAGCGGCAGGAAGGCCTGGGTCAAGCTCGCTGACAGACCGAACAGTCAGTCAGCATTTGGTCTCCCCATTGTGGTGGAGATCGCATTGTGAGGTGCGAATGAAATGGACAGCGTTATGGATGTTTTACATTGCATCTCCCCCCATGCTGCACCTGTCCTGTGATTGTTTGTTATGGGTACTTGAGATGGAGATTCACCCTGTGTGTAACCCCTTGCTATACTTAATGAGGGAATGTTTGATGCAGGCAGTGCAGAGGGAGGTTTAGTCTATATCTAAGCAATTATGTACCTGTAGAGGGAGTGTTAGATGTGAACATTTTAGAGGGGCTCTACGCTATGCCTAACACTGTGCTGCACCTATGAAGGTGTGTTTGTTCAGCGCTGTGGACATGGTGCTTTGGTCTGTATTTAAACTTGAGCTGTATCTATCATATAAATGTCTACTGGGGACTGTATAGAGGGAGCTTTATTTTTCATCCAACCCCGTGTTGTACTGGCTCTGTGAGTGATTTCTATGGAAAATATAGATGGAGATTTTTTTTTTAATCTGAACCCGTGCTGTACCTATGCAGCGTGTTTTTGCATGGGAAGTGTAGAGGGATATATACACTGTCTATAACAACGTGCTGTGTTTATGGAGACAGTGTAGAGGGTGATTTGCATTATAGTTCACCCTGTGCTGCACCTTAAGATCCATTGCACTGCACTTCATAGCAAGACTCGCAATTACTATGAGGAGTGGGCATCCTGACTAAATGAATCCATTCTTAGGGACAGTAGTCTAACTATAACACATCAACTCACAACAAATCTGGAAAAAAAAACAACTTGGGTATTTCGAGTACCAGTATTTCGGTGCCACGTCACAGCCAATGAGCCATTAATGGAGTTGGAACAACAAGCAACAACAATACTCTAAATCCACGTTCTTGATTTTCTCCAGCGTATTTCTTTCTTTTTTTTTAAAAGAAGACTTTTGCCTCAAGCTCCAAGAGTGGAAAATGGTCTGAAATGTTCTCACTCAATATTCTGTGCAGTTCAGTGCCGTCAAAGTTTAGAAAGAATGTGTTCTTTAATATTCATGTCTGCAGAGAAGGAAACCCCCGCTTTTAACAACCCCTCACCCTCACACCATAAATGGGAAAAAAAGCCTCACTTCCCCGTCCCTGGTATCGAGTGCGAATTCCCTCTTTCCACAATGTAGGCTCTACATTTTACTTTGCAGGATCCGCTCTTGCTCGGTTGTGCCTTCAGGCTGTAGGGTGATCTGACAGTCACTGGCCTCACGCTGTAGCCTGCCATACCACACAGGGGAGTAGGCGATGCAGACAATGTTGATTGCGTGTAGGAACCAGTAACCAGGCATATGTAAATAAAGTAAATGTATTGCATGCAATTCTCAGGGGAGGCTGTATGGTGAAATAAAAACAAGATCTGGGATCAAATGTGTCCTTCAAATAGTCTTCCTTTTGAATTTAACAAGCAGTTTTTTATACTCCCAGGGTTCATGAGGCAGCGCCATCGACATGATGGACCACCAATGATTGAACTGAGAAAGCTCAACGTTGTGATGAACAGCTGCTGCACAAATGCAAGCCGACTGTCCAGCAGAAAGTGGTGGTGTATTGGTATTGTTACTGGTCTGGAGATCAAGAGACCTAGGATAATGCTGTGGGACCTGGGTTTGAATTCAATTAAAATCTGAAATTCAAATTCTAATGATGTACATGAAACGATTGGCAGTAAAAATTAATCTGGTTCATTCATGTCCTTTAGCGAAGGAGTTCTATTGTTCTCGCCTAGCTGATTGTGAATCCAGACCCACGGCAACATGGTTGATCTTTGCAAATGCCCTCTACACAAGTGTAATTAGGGATGAACCATAAATGTTGACCTAGCCAGTGAAGCCCACATCCCACGAATGAGTTAAGACAAGTATAATCAAAATATTTTTCTGTCACTGCAGGGTGAAAATAATAACATTCACAATTCATTTTAAAACAATGTTTTCCTTGCTTTATGATTTTCCAATCCTTTGGTTTTCTTGTCGGATGTTTCAAGAGGAAAATGTTTCAAGGGAAATCCTAAATCCTTATCACGTTTTGAAAGTCTCAAATTGCGGACAGTAAAACGTCTTATTTCACCTGGATATGCGTCAACGCATATAATCTCAATTAATGCCATTTTTATTGTCTACTAGCTCTCCTAGACATTGACAGTTACCTGAATACTGAAAGCGCAGAATATCCCTTTTTTCGTCAGTTATATGGATTATTGCGCACAGGCGTGACAGTCCCTCGATGCTTTCGATCACCAATGGTCACCTCTGAATGCTGAACGCCTCTTTTTGATGCTAATGGCCGCACCCAAACATTCAAGAAGCTGTGATGTCTTCTGAACATTTTTGAGCACTTTGACTGCTGAATTAAGAAGAAAGGGTGTTAAAAGATGACATTGAGAACTTTAATGATCACAATGCCCTCCGATCAAGTTTCATTTTGAATTATACCTTTCCAGGGAGTACTGATTTATTTCAGCATAATCGAATGGTGCATCTATGTTAAAATATTCTGGTATAGCTATACACCCTCCAAATGTTCCGTATTTAAAACTGTAGATCAACAACTTTATAATTGCAAATGCCTACGATTAAGAATAAAACAATCATAAGAATATTACTGCATGCTGCCAAGTTTCCATACATGATATTGTAAAAGAACTCTGCCTTCTCATGTAATCAATCCTAGCCAGCCTGAAATTCCAACAGTTTCAACCACAAGCATTGGGCAGGAACTCACCGACAGCCCGCCTTACAAATGCGTTCCGTACACTCGCACCACGAATATCAAAGTCAGAATTACTGGGATCTTGAATATTATAAACAATATTCATTAAATAATAATAATTAATGGCATTTGATTGTTCATAATTTTCTCATAAAACATCCTGACTTAAACGAGAATAATTATTGTACAGTGTAAAAAGAAACAATCTATTATATATAGATCCACAAAATGCAATTGTGAGCATGTGTGTCTTTGTGAGCTGGAGAGATGCCGATAGAGAATTGTTGAAAGACAGAGAGAGAGAGACGCAGTGGTGCCAGAAATTGAAAATGTTACATCCATATTGAAAAATGAGGAGAAGGATAAAGCTGCCTAATGCAGGCCAGTCAGTTTAACATCAGTGGCGGGGAAAATTTGACAAATAAGAGCCCTGAAATAAATGCATTGAAATAAGTAAATAGATCAGAGGTCTGGCAATCGCCCATATTAGCAACTTTCTTGGAAGTTTGGTGTGAGTATTATATGGGCAGATCTCGTTTATGGACACATTTTCTGATGGATGAGTGGATCCACTATACTGCGGAGAAGAGCTTCACAGTACAACTGCATTGGTCATCAGAAAATCCACTTTCTATTATTTAATAAACTGGTGAATTTGCGAGTTATTATGCATTGGAAACCCCAGATTGAAACTGCAACACAGTGCGCTCACTTAGAGAAGTTATCCTGTCACGCTAGTCTCTGAGAAAACTAAATGAAGCTACTGGGGCTGACATTTCCGTATTGGACAATTTCTTCAGTTCCATTTGTTAATGGCTGAAGATAACCCCAAGTTTCTCTTTTCCGGCTTTGGGTCCCGTCAGTTTTCGCTAATGTAGTGGTTAGTCTCCCCGCCTACCACGCGGGAGACTGGGGTTCAATTCCCCAACAACGCCGTGCTTTATTACAATTTAACAATGAAAGCGCACAGATTTGGAATTATGAATGAGACGGTGAGTTCAAATAAAGAAATATCGATGTTTTAAGGGGCCTCGGGATACGATAGTTCCCTGTGAGGAAGGGCCAGTCACACCAAGAGTCAGGCGAAATTTCCGTTTGCGTATAACACAAAAACTGGCTTCTTCGCTTCAATTGGGTTGAAGCGGAATATGTGTAAAATCAATGAATTGGTACATTGAATCCAGGGCAGCTTGCTGAAACAAGACACTTTAAAATGGAAAGCTACCATCCACACCCGATGTGTGACGAGCCAGAATTCATCAATAGTGCGCCAAAGAACGTGCATCTTTTCATCAGTGAATGTAACATGACCGAGTAACTTGTAATCTAAACTCTGCCACCATTATGTAGTTTTATTTTAAATGTATTTTTATCCTAATTCCCTTTTACTTTCGGACGGCTGTTATTCAGGATGCTACCATTCATTCCACCATCTTTTGATTCCTTACTTATACCAAGACCTCTACCTCACTAAACACCATGCTTCTATTAATTGATATTCTATTTTTGGGTCTATGCATTAATCAGGAATTGAAAATGTTACATGTACTTGCAAAAAAATCAAAGCAATCAGACAGATTCAATATGGTTTGGAAAAAGGGAAATCATGTTTAACCGATCTATTGGAGTTCCATGAAGGAGTCACAAGTGCTATGAATAAAGGAGAGCCGGTAGATGCACTGTACTTAGATTTCCAGAATATTGTGATCAGTTTTGGGCCCAATAACTCAGGAAGGATGTTCTGGCCCTGGAGGGGGTCCAGAGCAGGTTCATGAGAATGATCCCAGGAATGAAAGGCTTAACATATGAGGGACGTTTGAGGACTCTGGGTCTATACTCGATGGAGTTTGGAAGGATGATTAAAAAATACAGAATACTGAAAGGCCTGGATAGAGTGGACGTGGGAAGACGTTTCCATTTGTAGGAGAGACTAGGACCCGAGGGCACAGACTCAGAGTAAAGGGAAGACCTTTTAGAACAGAGATGAGGGGAAACTTCTTAAGCCAGAGAGTGGTGATTCTACAGATTTCATTGCCACAGAAGGCTGTGGAGGCCAGGTCATTGAGTGTATTTAAGACCGAGCGAGATAGGTTCTTGATTGGTAAGGGGATAAAAGGCTACGGGGAGAAGGCAGGAGAATTGGGTTGAGAAATGTATCATCCATGAATGAATTGTGGAGCAGACTCGATGGGCCGAATGGCCTAATTTCTGCTCCTATATCTTATGTTCTTAAATGAAAGGATATGCACAAAAGAAGACCTCAATGTTTAGCGGGTAACATATCGGATAGTTGATTAGTTAGCTAAGAGAAAGCAGAGAGTTGGCATAAATGTGTATTTTTTTCTAGCTGGCAGTATGTGACGAGTGGTGTGCCACATGGATCTGTGCTGGGGATTCAACGTTTTACAATTCATGTAAAAGACGTGCATGAAAGGAACGAAGGAATGGTTGCTGAATTTGCCAGTGACACAAATATAGATATGAAAGTAACTTGTAAAGAGGACATAAGGGGGCTACAAAGTGACACATTTAGGATAAGTGACTGGTCAAAGATCTGGCAATTGGGGCACCGTATGATGAGATTTGAAATTGTTGATTTTGGCAGGGAGAGTATAAAATAAGCTGATTATCTAAATTGTGAGAGATTGCACAGCTCTGATATTCAGCGGGATGTGGGTGCCCTACTGCTTGAATCACTAAAGTTTCTAATGCGGGCAAGGCTTTTAATTTGGAAACTAATAGAATGTTATGATTTATCATGAGAAGAATTGATTACGAAATTAGGGAGGTTATGCTACAGTTGTACAGTGCATTGGTTTGATGACATCTTGAATACTATGTACAGTATTGGTCTCCTTATTTATGGAAAGATGTAAATAAGTTAGAAATAGTTCAGAGAAGCTGTACTAGGCTAATGCCAAGAATAGGCGCATTGTCTGATGAGGAATGGATTGGCAGGTTAAGCTTTCATCCACTGGAATTTAGATAAGTAAAAGACAACTTAATTAAAACCTTTAAAATGCTAAGCCCTCTTCACAGGGTCGAAGTGGAGAGGATGCTTGCTGTTGTGGGAGAATCTCGAACTAGGGCTCACTGTTTTAAAAATAAGCGGCCACTCTTTTAAGACAGAGATGTGGTGATTTTTTTCTCTCATAGATTTCTGAATATTTGGAAATCTCATCCTCATTAAGGTGTTGGAAGCAGAGTCCGTATATACATTTAAGGTAGAATTAGATGGGTTTTTGATTCACAAAGGGTAAAAAGTTATGGGAGTAGGCAGGAATATGGGCTTGAGGTTACACTAAGGTCAATCATCGTCTTATTAAAAGGCGGGTGGGGGCTTATATATATATATAACCTCCCTGTATGTATATATATATATATATATATGTATGAAGCAACACATCATTTTGGATTCAAGGCTGTCGCTGTAGAAGCATTTGTCTATCCCCCTAATTACTCAACACGTAACACTATTGCACTCTCCATCTTTCTTTTACATGCCCGCCGCCTGACCTGCCCATGAGATCATTACCTTGGCTCTGCCTAGACTCCCCAGATCAACCATTACCCAGAATTGAATACTGATTGGGGATTTAGATACATTTAGGGCATTCCTGCACCAATTGCTTGTTTGGAATTGACTCTCTGATTGACTTATTTTCTCCCTGCACTGTCCAGCTGCCACATGACCACATCAATAAGCAGTTTATTCAGTATACTCTCAACTGTCATAATATGCCGCACTGACCTCAGCTGCTGTTCAAGTTCTGAAATCAAGAGCTCAGGATGTTGCTACTGATGTCACTTATTTCCTGTGCAAATGGTTATCAAGAATTAGGAAGCGTGGTGGAGTCCCGACAAAGGACGAGATGTGTGGCACACTGTTTGGAGCAGCACTGCTGTTCCCTTATCTCTTACATAATAAGCTTACCATTGGTTAAAAAAAAATCTTTCTAGTAAATCTTGCTACTATTAATAAATCTTTCCAATACCAGTAGACGTATTACTTCTGATAAATCATGCTGATATTTCATGAATAGCCGTGACATTAATCTTAACTTATGAAAAAAAAACGAATGACAGGACTTGGCAGTATATTCCATAGGTTAGCGACGATAAATAGAAAATGTTTGCCACCTAACCCCTGCATTAATCCTTGTGATGTTACACCTCGATTTCCCTTTTATGAACACGGTTCTGAACCCACAGGCTGTCTCCTGGCTGATAGCTGATTCCCTCCCTGCTCTGATCCTGTTCTTTCCCGCCGCTTGCTCAGAGAATTCCGGCTCAGCCACACGCTGAATGTATCCCATTTCTTTCCCGCCATTCTTGAGGTGTGCTCTTGGCTCTCCGCTGCTCCATTTTGCCACTGCCACCCATCGCCCCCCTCCCAACCCACCCGCACCTCCAACTCTCTGTCCCCATCCATGGCTCCGCTCTGCTCCTTTACACCCCTCTTCCAGTTAGGCCTGCTTTCTGTTGCACTTTTTGCACCATTCTGCTGGTCCCACACCTTCCCATAGGTCTCACACTGAGATCTTGCCCTCTCCAGTCTTGCTATATGCCCCGCTATGTTTTCACCACTTTCACCTTTCCGACCACATCCACCCTGGTGAAGATAAGGCATTCGATTGAGATGGGTATATCAGGTTAATTCCTGGACCCAGTGCACTCTGTCATTCTTCTTTCACGACTGTAGCTGAGTGGCTAGAGCTATTAAGCATTTCTACAACTATTAAGTACTGACAATTGCTCTCAAAGCACACGAGTGTTGAAGGTAAACAAATGTGTGGTAGCACATTTTGATTCCATTAAGAACACAGGTGCTCCATTCTAGAGCCACTAAATTGACTGGATTGGATAGCTCTCCTACATAGCCCCCATGTCCTCTTTTGCATCATTTATGGGTGATGCTTACTGCCTCAAGCCCTGTTTTAGCCAGGGGTGCCAGGTGCTAGTTACTGCCTCTGAGTCCTCTTTCAACCTGTTTTTCTAGGTGATGGTTAATGCATTTGGGTCCCCTTTCGCCCACTCTACAGTGATTCGATACGAAGCATAAGCATGTTTTAATTTTCCATACACTGGGTAACTTCTCACTGACTGGCAGGTGGTTTTGACTGTTGAAGGTGAGTCATCTCAGCTTCACGAAACCACTGAAGGAATTCTTCAGGGCAGTCTCCTTGGCTCAACCAGCTTCAACTGCGTCATCAGTGATCTTCATTCCATCATATGATCAGAAGTGCGGATCTTGTCTGTTGCTTGCACAATTTTCAGCGCCATTCACGACTCCTCCGGTGCTGAGGCAACCCATTTCCAAATGCAGAAAGACCACGACAATATCCAGGTATGGGAAGACAAATCACAAATAATATTTGCACCAAACAAGTGTCTGGCAGTGAACAACTCCAACCAGAGAGAATCCAACCATCGCCCCTTGATGTTCAATGGCATTACCATAACTAAATCCATCGCTATTAACATCCTAGGTGTTACCAATGACCAGAAACTGAGCTGGGCCAGCCATAACTATCTTGTGGCTACAAGAGCAGGTCAGAGTCTAGGAACCATGCGATGAATATCCAACCTCCTGACTCCCCAAAGCCTGCCCACCATCTTCTAGGCACACGCCAGGAGTGTGATGGATTAAGCCCCAATTACCTGGATGAATACAGCTCCCACAAAACTCAAGAAGCTTGACACCATCCAGGACAAAGTGGCCCGCTTGTTTGCTTTCAAATCTATACTTTCTATTCTGCTACAGAATGTCTGCAGTATCCATCTCTCAATATCTCGCTGACAGTTAATTTGGCATGCTGGGGATCTAGGTTTGGCATACGTATCCATTTTCTTCTGTGATGTAAGTACAGTAATTTTCAGAATATTTTAATTTTTTTGTGAAGTAGTTTTATAGGGGTAAGCATAGTTCAGTCTGTCTGCGATTTAATATCATTTGCAGTCAAGCAGAAAGAAAGCTTTAAATTATCTAAATAATCCAGGTGCTTAAAAACTAACGAGCAAACATGGCTGCTGCCTTAGCCTGAAAGGTGTTAAGGGAATTTGTATTTTCATATATATGAAGTGATATCTGGGCTTCAGATGGATGTTAATGTGTTTACAGCTGGCCAGATAAGAAATACAAAGGACTGTATTTACCTTTATTCCCAAATGTTACTGACAACATATAATGGCAACATAACAGTATAATTTTATGGAGTGCATAGTTTCAAAAGCACGTGGAACAATAGAATGTACTTATTAAGTACATAGGGTCATATATAAAGATGAATGAAAGTTAATGTGCCAGGTAGGCATCTAATATCTAACAAGAGTGTATGAAAGAGATGAAATTAAACCTCCAGCATTTGTACATAATTCTGCTATATAACGAAATAAAATTTGGAGAAAAGCCATTTGGAATTCCACTGTGAAGTTGATATCCTGTATACTTGCGGGTACTACTCTAAATCTACAATCCTTTTTGGACCTTTGCCCTAAAGGAAGTGTAACTCAGGGTCAGGTTAAATGGGATTTTTGGGAGTTATTGTCATAGAAAATATGTTTTAGTTTCATGTCCGTGCTTGAAATCTTTAACAAAAACAAAAACAGAATTACCTGGAAAAACTCAGCAGGTCTGGCAGCATCGGCGGAGAAGAAAAGAGTTGACGTTTCGAGTCCTCATGACCCTTTGACAGAACTTGAGTTCGAGTCCAAGAAAGAATTGAAATATAAGCTGGTTTAAGGTGTGTGTGTGGCGGGGGCGGAGAGAGAGAGAGAGAGAGAGGTGGAGTGGGGGTGTGGTTGTAGGGACAAACAAGCAGTGATAGAAGCAGATCATGAAAAGATGTCAACAACAATAGTACAAAAGAACACATAGGTGTTAAAGTTAAAGTTGGTGATATTATCTAAACGAATGTGCTAATTAAGAATGGATGGTAGGGCAAGAAATCTTTTATATTTGGCTAATAAACATTGTAATTTATTTTTTAAAAATCAATAAAGGCCAAGGTGGAGTTAATACTTCTGATTTCAGTGCTCACACCTCGTCGTAACTACAATTTGCAAACCTATTCTGACAGTGAGACCAAGATTCCCTCGTGGATTTCGTCCGTCTGGCATACATCAACTACCACTTTATAAAATTTAGGGGCTCTTTGCAGACATTTCATCTTCCTTGATTGGTTTGGATTTGGTGAATCTGAAGAATACGACTGCAAGAAACACGTTGATTTCAGGAGTTGGGGTGAAGGTTTCTAAGCAGGTAAGATTGCAAAAATGGCTGTGTCAATGGCTAAAACCTCCTTGGAAGAATAGGATATAGCTCTGATTGTGATACAAAGATCCATCTGTGTTTAAGTCAACAAAATCGGAGGAGAAGTTGCGGTTGAGGTGACATGTAGTGACAAAGAAAGCAGACATCTTTGAAGTGAAAAACCTATAGGCATTGGATAGTGCAACAGCTCTGGGCCTTGACAATATTCTGACCATAATATTGAAGATTTGTGCTCCAGAACTTGCAACACCCCTAGCTAGGTTGTTCCAGTATAGTTACAACACTGGCATCTACGTGGTTATGTGGAATGTTGCCAAGGCATTCCTCAGCACTTGAACATGGAAGTGACCCAAGATACCAGGGGAGTCACAGCTGGAGTTAGTGAGACCTCACTTACAAATGAAGAAGCCTGAATTTGAAACAGCAATGGAAATTGAAGAAAACATAATTGTACTAGAGACAACAGAAAAAGAAGGGGCAGGGGAAGAGAAAAAATAAAGAAAGAGAATGTATTTCAATGCGATGTGTAATTGTGAAAACTCGACCTCCAGAGAGAAAAGATGGCAGAGAGGGAGATGGTAGAAGAAAGAGAGCTTAAAAATCTGGACTTTACAAAACCGGCTTCAGAAGCTCAGGAAGGTCCTGATGATGAAAAGAAAAAAAACCTTCAACCTAAAAAACAGTGGGGAGAAGTTTAATTGTGTTCAAGCACTTCACAGAATTGTTGGAAAAGACCTAGAGGCGTTCTTTTTCTTATTTTAGAAGGTATTTAAGGTGATGATTTGGTAACAAGAAAACTCAACATTGCTTTTATTGTATGGATAGTTGAGCAGAGCCTATGAGGTTTATGCTTCACTGTTGGAAGAAGTGTCACTTGATTCTGATGCAGAAAAAAAAAATAATATTTTGATTGCATAGGAGCTGGTTCCTGCGATGTACAGGCAGATATTTTGCAGTACAAGAAAAGAGGTTGTGCAAAGCTATATTGAGTTTGAGAGAGTTAAATGAACTAATTTTGAACTCTGGGTGCAGGCATTAACGGGAGAGAGAGCATATGCATGTCTTAATGAAGCATTTTTTTCGGAAGAATTTAAAATTTAATTCCTTCTGTGGTGAGAAGTCATGTGGAGGAAGGGTGAGGTAAGAAGGGAAGACAAGCAGCAGAGATATTTGGTGATTATGAGTGAGTTCATCGATATTAATGTTTAATTTGTCACCATTTTAAATCAGAGAACGATAGAATTGGGAAGCTGAAAAGGAGATGGGTATTGAGGAAAGAAAATGAGTAGATGGGAATTCAAGGGAAGTACTGCCTCAGACTAAAAATGTAGTGCTGAGGGTAGAAGAAGCATCAGAACCTAAGGTATTTTCCTTGTCATAAAGTTGGACACACAAAGTTGGAGCTTAAATGGAAAATTAGATGAAATAATTGGAATGCAGGAAAGGTCCAGAAGTATGAACACTGTGGGTTCTTTGGTCCGGGCACAGTGGTTTGTGTACAGGAAAAACAGGAATAATCAGATATGGGGAACAAGTGTTCACATCTTACCCAAAGATGTTCTGAAAACCAGGTAGCAGAATTGTAAGAAGGTTTTGTATGTGGAGGGGAAGTCTCTCCATGTCTTTTGAGTGGAACAAGTGAAGATATTAACATTTTAAGAGACACAGGGGCTAGTCAATCTTAAATGTGTTGGAATAGCGATATTTGTATTTCAGAGTGAGAATTGCAGGAACAAATGATAATAAATGGGATTCATAGATGTGATAATGCTATTCTATTTGGAAGGTAAATTTAAAGAGCAAGTGGAAACAAAATGAGATGATTCTTGGAGTGGAATATTGCCCATTGTGGGGGTGCAAACTTTTTAAGGTAACGATACAGATGGGTAACAAATGTTGCTGAAGTCTCCGTTACTTGACCAATATTTAGTCGTGCATTAAACAGAAATATTGCAGAAAGAGCATCTTGGATTGTTTATAGGTTGTGTAATAACAAGATGATAAGGTCACATGTTGAAATACGAAGAAGAGGTTTTAAAAGGCACGTTGAAGGTCAATTTACTGATATTATCTTTAAAAAGATTGCCCGGGGCAATGAATTGAAGATAATCAAGCTGAAGTGTTTATTTCAAGGCAGTTGGTAGAGCCAAAAAAAAGTATTGACAAATAAAGCATTCATATGAGACCTTACTCAGAAACAGAGGCAGAATGCATTTCAGAATGCTATAGAAGGGGGGAAGTCCAAAGCAGACCTTATTTTTAAAGGAATGAGTGGCAGCAGGAAAAGGTCCTGTCAGGTCAAGTGAAGAGTGAGGGGCAGAGGAAAGGGCTCCAAACTTCCGCTTTAAAGAGAAAAAATTGCAGAAAGCGAATTTAAAGCGAAAACAGCTTGCAAGATGCACGAAGGTGAAAATAGGCAACTGAAAGTCTGTAACTCTGCTATGTGCATGTGAAGCAGTGGTACTGTTGACAGCTGATTCAGTGCGCAAGAATGCTTGGAAGACAGCTTTAATGCATGTGTTGACCCAGGGAAGAGGAACATCAGAAGGAGGATTAGAAACCTTAGCCTCCGACGCTTATGAAAGGCAAGTGAGGAAAAGAATTGGTTTGGGAGAATATTCCAAGGCGAGTACTTGGAGAGTGGAGATTGCAACCCTCGTATGAAAGACTGTGCTCAGTGGGACCGATTGCTTACAGTGTGACAAGTGCTCGGGGGAAGTTGAGGAGAGATCCATATTAGCTAGTTGAGTTGGCATCTGTCACTTGGATTCAGAGTGTGGGTGTCTGACCACAGGAACTCTATTTGTTTACATGGACTGGGCACTGACTCAGTCCAGTAAAGGATAAAATAGGTTTTGTAAGTTGTGATATTCTTAAAATCCGCATATATCTGTAAAGATACAGTTGTGAGAGAAAGTATTATAATATATTTCATCAATTCTCATTTAATATATATTTTACCTTTTTCTTACAATTTCATCAATGACTCCCATGAATCTGTTCAGCAGCTACTCTCCACGTATCTGAACAAGCAAGTTAAGGTTGATGGCATCAAGCTGGGTCCCACCCTGGAATCAGGACTGCACAGCGGTAACCTCAGCGGGTTTCATAACAGTAAGCAAATCTCAGAGATTTGCATTGAGTAGGTCAGCAATAGTCGAGGATTTAAATGACTCCAATTTTAACTGTGATACTTTCAGTATGAAACGAATTGAGGGAACATAAATTGTTAGATACATTCAGAACCACTTTTCTGGCCAGCATTTAGCAAATACAACAGGAGTGTTTTAGGAAGAGATTCTGTGCAGCTGGAAGGATTGGCTGTGGGAAATCATATTGTTGGTAGTGATTACAATTCAGAGAGCTTAAACATGTTTATGGAAGAGCACACAACAGAACTAGGGATAGATTTCAAAATTGGGGCAGGGGCAATAGTACTATGCTGAAAAGTGATTTCGAAAAAGTTGACTGGACACAGATCGTTGAAGGTGAAGCATGTCAGGAATATGGGGGACATTCCAAGGGAGAATCAAAGGGTTCTGTATAAAAAAAGTATGAGACTACCAAATCTAAAGTCCCTTGGATGTCAAGAACCTTACAGCGTAAGATGAGGCAGAAGCCAAACTGTGTGCTGCAAAAAGTCAGGAGCAGGATAGAAAGTGAAGGGGTGACATCAAAAAGAAAATTAGTAAAGCAAAGAGAGGGGATAACACAATGTTGCCAAATTGAGGAGAACGGAAAGATGCCTTCCCAATTCAATCACATCAAGGAAGTTTAAAACAAATGGAAACAATAGGGCCCATGAAAGACAAAAATGATAAGATACGTCTATAGGCTGAGGATGTGGGTATGCTTCTTAATGAATACTTTGTGTCTCTCTTCGCAAACGTAGGGGGCGTTTCAGATATTGTGGTTAAGGAAGAGGAGTGTGAAGGATTCTGTGTGGAAAAAAATAGGGAGAGAGGAAGCTTTACTGGGAATGCATCCATAAAATCTGCAGGACCAGTGATATATTCCCTAGGCTGATAGAATAAGGCAGGGAGGACATTGTGGAAGATCTGACCAGCATTGTCCTTACCTTACTGGACACAGCAGTGCCGACTGCTAATGCTGTACCTTTGTTTAAAAGGGGAGTCAGGGCTAGAAAGGCAACAGAGTCTAATCCCTGAATCAGTATTAGCATCAATAATTAGGATCAATACTGAGACACAGGATAAACCCTCATTTAAAAATCCCGAGATTAAATCAGTATAGTCAGCTTCCATTTATTAAGAAAGGTCGTGTCTGAATAATTTGATTGACATCTTTGAGGTGCTAAATAGGGAGATTGATGAATGCATTGCTCGATATCTGGCATACATGGATTTTGCTAGGTCCTTTGACAAGGCAGCACATGCCAGGCTGATTATGAAAAAAAAAGCTTGTGGGATTCAGGGGAATGTAGCAAGCAGGATGCAAAATTAGCTCCGTTGCAGTGTTGGTGGATGTGTTTGTGATTGGGAGGTTCTTTCCTTTGGGGATCCACGACTCAGTACTAGGTTCGCTTTTTTTTTGAGTTACATATTGCTAATATGTAAGCCAAAGTAGGGCTCATGATCAAACAAGTTGCAGATGACAGGTGTTGAGGATGTTAGCTAAAAATGAGGGCAGCTATGTATGGACTAGTCACTGGGCAGAAAGGTGGCAATGGAATTCAAGCAGGAGAAGTGTGAGCTGCTACATTCGTAGAGATCTAGCAATGAAAAGCAGTAGACAATTAACGTGAGAATGCTGAGAGGTTTTGAGGAACTGAAAGACCATGGAGTGAATGTCCACAGATCCAAGAAGGCATTACTACTGGTCGATAGTTGATTAGGAAGACACATGGAATCATCTCCTTTATTAGCTGAGATAGAGTATAAGAGCAGGGAGGTGGAGCTGGAACTGTATAAACCATTCGGTTAGCCACAGATTGAGTCTCGTGTGCAGTTTTGTTCACCTCTTTACTGAGAAGGCGGAATTGCATGAGAGAGAGCACAGAGAAGATTAACGGACATTTTCACAGCACTGGACAAATGTAGCTACAAGGAACTGTTGGATATGCTGGCGTTGTTCTCCTGGGAGCAAAAGAAGCTGATAAGAGTTTATATTAAGTTTAAATAAATTGCGAGACACCTGCACAGAATGAATGGGGAGGGCATATTTACCTCAGGAGAGTGGTCACTGATTAGGGGACATAGATTTAAAGTAATTGGCAGAAATATTAGAGGGGACATGATTGTAATGTCTTTCCCAGACATGGTATTTGCTGTCTGGAAATCACTGGCAGAAAGAGTTGCAAAAGCTGAACCATCAATTCATTTAAAATGTATCTGGATATGTACCAAGCGCCATAGCCTGCAGGCCATGGAATAAATGGAAAGTGGGATTAGGCTTGGTTGTTCTTTTATTGTCGGTGCGAACGTGATTCACGAAGTGACCGCTTTCTGTGCCATAAACGTTTTATTGCTCTAATGGCTGAGAAGTACCCTGGGCCTAATAGCCTGCATCCTCGTGAATTAAAAATAAACTGAGCCACAGTAGAGCTTCCAAAATTCCCTGTAACCTGGAAAAGTTCCAGTGGATGAGAAGGACGCATTTGTAATAACTCTAATCAAGAAAGTATGGGCTAATAAAGAACGAAGCTCTAGACACGTTTGTCCAGCATGTGGCATTGTAAAATTGCTGGAAAGCATTATTGAGAAGAGAGTAGCAGGACATTTAGAAAATCATAACAAAATCACGCCGAGTCAACATGGCTGTGTGAAAGATGGATTGAGTTGACAAAGTTATTTGAGTACTTTGAGGATGCAATATCAGGGTACTCAAAGGAATACCAGCGACTGCAGTTCATTATGACTTCCAAAAGGCATTTTCTAAGTTACCTCTCCAATCGTTACTGCGCAAGACCTCACATTGGTGGGGGTGAAGTAATCGAATTAACAGGTGATTGGATAACTAACAGGAGAGAAAAAAATGGGATGTGTGTCATTATCAGTTTGGAAAAATGATTGCTGATGTGTTGCAGGGATCAGTGGAAGGGTCTTAACAATTTCACATCTATCCAATCGATATGTATACTGGGACAGAAAGTATGGTAGCTAAATTTGCCGATTACACACAGGTAGATAGGAAATTAAGTTTGCCACAAGTTATAAGTAGTCTACATAGGGATAGGTTCAGAGATAAAGCAAGACATTGAGGTGGAGAACATTGCCGGAAAAATGCGAACCTGTTCACTTTAGCAGGAAGAATAGAATAACAGTATTTTTTTTTTTTATAGTGATACAATGCAGGACTCTGAACTGCAGAGGGATCTGGGCAATTTGGTACACGAATAACAAAACAATAGTTAAAATGCAGCTGGTGATTAGGAAGACTATTGGAGTGTTAGCATATATTGCAAGGGCAATCGAGTATGAATGTAACTAAGTTCCTACAGTTCTCCGGGACCGCTGTGAGACCACATCTGGAGTAGTGTTTATCATTTTGGTTTCTTTCATTAAGAAAGCATGTAATTGCATTAGAAGCAGCTCAGCAACGGCCCACTCGATTGATTCATGGGGTGAAGGGGTTACCTTAATGAGAAGAATGAGAGCTCATCCTTTTGATAGATTCGGATTCCTTTCAGCACTTCACATGGAGGATTTTGAAAAGATGGTTCCCCTTGTGGAGATCATAGAAATGGGTCACAGTATAAAAATCAGGACAGAGATAATTAGATATTTTCCACTCTCATAAGATTATTAGCCTTTGGCATTCTCCTCACAAGACACCACTAGACACTTTATATAGTCAATGACGCGATAGATAGATTTTTGTTTAACAAGGGAGTTTAAGGTTACAGGGGTGGTGGTCAGGCAGGAAAGGTAGGTTAAGCCCAAAACCATATCAGCCATGGTCTTATTGATTGGTGCAGAGTGCGTGACGGGCTCACGTGCCTACTCATGTGTCATGCAGCGGGCCATCAATGGTCTGTTCTTGGAATGAAGAGTTTCTCACATGATCACCAGGTGGGTGAATTAGGCCTGCACTCTCGATTTTGGAAAAAAAACAAAGTGTCCAAGATTCTGAGGAGTCACAGAATCGCAGAATCAGAGAATCACCCAGTGCAGAACAGGCCCTTCGGCCCATCGGGCCTGCACTGACACCTCACCTACCTACCTATCTAATCCCATTTACCAGCTATTGGCCCATACCTTTGAATGTAATGACATGGCTAGTGCTCATCCCGGTTTTCTTTAAAGGATCTGAGGCAACCTGCCCCCACCACCTTCCCAAGAAGCGCATTTCAGACTGTCACCACATCTGGGTAAAGATTCTGCCTCAACTCCCCCCTAAACTATCTGCCCCTCACCCTGAACTCATGTCCCCTCGTGGCTGTAAATTCAACTAAGGGAAACAGCTGGTTCCTATCCACCCTGTCCATGCCCTTCATAATCTTGTACACCTCAATCAGGTCGCCCCTCAGTCATCTCTGCTCCACCAAGTCTATCCAACCTCTCTTCATAACTTAAATGTTTCATCCCAGGCAACATCGTGGTGAACTTCCTCTGCACCCCCTCCAGTGCAATCACATCCTTCCTATAATGTAGCGAACAGAACTGCACACAGTACTCCTGCTGTGGCCTCAACAAGTTTCTAAACAAGTCCAACATGACCTCCCTACTATTGTAATCAAGACCTCGGTTGATAAAGGCAAGTGTCCTAAATGGCTTTTCACCACCCCACTAACATGTCCCTCCACCTTCAGAGATCTATGGTCACACACGCCAAGGTCCCTTTGTTCCTAAGAGCTTTCTAGTGCTATGCCGTTCATTGAACAATTCCTTGTGAAATTACTCCTGACAAAGTGTATCATCTCACACTTTTCAGGGTTAAATTCCATCTGCCACTTAACTGCTCACTTAAACATCCCGTCTATATTTTCCTGAAGCCCAAGACACTCAACCTCACTGTGAAGCACCCGGCCAACCTTTGTGTCATCCGCAAAATTACTAATCCTACTCTCACATAGTCATTTATTATATAAGTGACAAATAAGAGGGGACCCAGCACAGCTCCCTGTGGTGCATCACTGGACACGGGCTTCCAATCACTAAAGCAATATTCTTTCATCACCCTCTGTCTCCTACACTAAGCTAATTTTAAATCCACATCATCAACTTACCCATTATCCCACTGTGTGTCTGGGGAGGATGGCCACTGAAAGCTGGAAAGAAGCGGAGAAGGTTGGGTCTGTGATCAGGTGGAGGATCGTAGATATTAAATGACAAAAGTTATGCTATGCAATGAAAGCCAAAGGCAGTAGCAATGGGTAAAAGGATGAAAACAGAGATGTGTCTAGGTGTAGTTGAATGCAAAGCAAATGAATCATGAGCAAAAAAGGAGAGAGACGCGCAAAACATTGCTCACGATTTTAATTCTCTTCCTTGCTCAAACTCCGACGTTTTCGTCATTTCCCTTGCCGTAGTGTTTGAATGTGGATGAGTGTAACCACTTTGTATTCGGCAGTTCGCAGCCTTCTGGTATCAAGGTTCATTAAAAAAAAAGGTAGAGCATGACCTCAGCTTCCATTTTGTATTGTCTTTTTCCTTTGATAGTTCGATTTTCTCCTTTCTTCATTCTTTCACTTTGCATTCTGGAAAGTGGAAGTTGGACAGCAGATCAGCCATGGACATTTTGATTGTGACAGCTGTCTCGATGATTCATACGTCCTTCTGTCTTCTTTATTTTCTTTATGCTCATTTTCATGACTGTATTCAACATGTATAAATTAATTGAATTTAAAGTTCCTAGTTATCATGATGGGATGTTGTCTAACATTTCAGGTGCATTATTCTAGGATACTGCGCTATTAGCCCAGCATCATTTTCACCATTCTACTATTATCGACTGGTGGTAACTCACTGCTTTAGGCCTTTCCTTATCATGGCCCTCTGTGAAATTCAGTATTTCTCTTCAGCATTTCCACTCTGGTTCCTATATGCTGATTCACAGGAAGCGTTTTAACAGATGTTCCTCTTTCTGCAGCATAAGAGAACAGATATATTCCCCTTTTCCTAACACCTTTCGGCCCACTAAACATTCTTACATTACTAGTCAGCCATGTGTCGCTGGTTCTTCACACGCCTGAAGTATTTTCCTTAATTGGGTTTCTACTTAGGCACCATCAATTATGTTCCTCTCTTTTTTTTCGCTATGATGCTCTCACACTGGTTGTCCCTATATACACCTGTTCCGTTTGTTGTTTTTTTTATTTCCCATGTGAATGAGAAAACCTTTTGGGCAGAACCGTTGTCCCAACAATGACAATGTGATTTTGCATTCTAGCATGCTGAGATATGGAAATTACACTATCGTGTTAATGGGCAGGAGGTGAGAATGAGCATTGCTACACTCTTTCCATTAACAATTAATGGATCCCCTGTGCATGCTCCAATCGCACTATAAGATCTCTGTGGGTATAGCTATTTGCCTAAATCTGCAAATGTGTTTGTCTTCATAAGCTATTATTCAATATCATTCATATCGTTTCCAATATATCTCCCATTGCCAGATTATCAGATAGACGGGCATTCTTATACAGAAAACCACCTGAAATATTGCCGCAGCTTCGAGAGAAATCATTGATTTGATTAAAATTGTTTCTTATCTTTAACCAATTCAATAATTTGTCTCCAAGGAGCTTTCAGCACATTCCTTACTTCTTCTCTGAATTTCCTCTGGGTCACTGCATAAATGCATGTGTTCGTGCATGAACTCAAATATAAAAGCAGATATCCGGTTTCAGTGGCGACCTGTTCAGGATTTGAGTAATCTCCCTCATAGTAAACCCTGGTTGTCAGCATGGTGACTGCAAAACTTCTAACAGATGTTAACCACAAAAGTATAAAACAGCCTGGTACACTGAAGAGTAATATAATGCATTTCCATCGGTTGGCCACCTCTGGATCATTCTGAATCTCATTGCAGTTAGCCAGGAGCCCGCTGGCACTCTATTGGCCAATAAAACGGGTCTGGCGGTCAAAGAATTGAACAACGTCATGAGGGTAAAAGGAAGCGATAGAACTGATGTAGACTGCATCCAACTGTACACTGACCATGCGGGCAATGTATAAACGGCTAGTGTCGTCCGGCAGCCACAGTGCATATTGTCAGTTACGCGTTCAGCTTCGTATGCAAAGAACATAGGAATACCCTTTAGATAGGATAGGATAGATGCTGTTACTACAGCCATAGTTGCAATTCTTTTAATGCAATATTTCCGTCTGAACTCCTGACAGTAGATCGCCACAAATCAGTCAAATGTGAACAATATTGTGAACCATGCTGACATATCCACTTTAGCAAAATATACGTACAGAATAAATTTGCAGATGGCTGTGTGGGAAACGAAGGAGTATGGAAAGTGATAACTGAATATCAATTTCACTATTATGTTAAAGATCATGATCAGTTGATCTTCTGTGGCCATGGCCACCATGTTGACAGAGATACATTTGGAAAGACCACAATTTCGTCTGAAGAGAATGACGATTGTCATAACGTTTGCTACAAGACAGGGAGGGAAAAGAGTAAAGTTACAGTTATACATATGGAAATGATTACCCCTGTTGCTTGTTTAAAAAGTGTAGGCGGGAGCTGTTTTAACTTAACACTTTAATTGGAATGTGGAAAAAGAAAGGTTACAGGGGTAAAATAAAGGGATAAGAATCAATTTTCATTTCGGCAGAGAAATTTTCCAAGACAGTACTAGCGAAAGACTAAATCACCAAAACTTAGCATTGTTACAGCACAAATGTAAACCAGAAGTTTTATCATGCCTGCCGCCGCTCTGCGGCTGAACAATTCACTAGGTACCATTCACACTCACCCCTCCCTTTTACCATACACATCCCGCCTTCGGAGACAACTGTTGAATGTATTGATACAATGTCTTTCCGTTACATGTCCAGGTAGCGTATTTCAGCATTTAACTGCTCACTGTGTGAAAATGTTTTTCATCATGTCACGTTAGCTTCTTTTGCCCATTACCTTAAATCTGAGCCCTCTCGTCATTGAACATTACACAAATAGGGTCGTTTTCACGAACTACGCTGTCCAGATCCCTCCTGATTTAAAACACCTCTATCAGAACTCCTCTCAGCCTTCTCTTCTACATGGAAAACAGTCATTAATTATCCATTATATTTTCATATAGAAAGTCCGGACTCCTGGGGTAAATTTCGCCAATCATTTCAAAGTTATTTTCCTAAAATGGATGTAAAAAGGCATGCTCAGAACTACACGGAATAGTCCACCAGACGCCGAACTAGTGTTTTATAGAAGATATACATAGTTTATCTGCTCTTGTCTCATATGTCCCTATTAATAAGTCCAAGGGTTCTGTAAGCATTTTTTTCACTGAGCTCTCAACCATTCCTGCCAAATTCATTGACTAATGAACCATTGTCCTATTTCTAATGAATCCCGGTTAGAGTTTTGTCATTTATTTTGTATTGTCTCTGCATGTTGTTCTGATGAAAATGACTCACTTCACAATTCCCAGCATTAATTTTCATCTGGCGCTTGTCCACCCAATCCACCATCTTGAATGTTATTTTCAAGGTCTACACCATACTTACAACTCAAAAGTTAAAATGTTCCCAACTTTCGCACCATCTGCATTTTGCTATTTTTTTCCCTTTCCACCATGGTCCAAATATATAATACATATTAGGAAAAAAAAAAGCATTCCATTACAAACGCCTGGGTCCTCTGCTATAAACCTTAATCCTGCCAGAAAATCATCCATTAACCACTGCTCTCTCAGCCAATTTTGTATCAATGTATTTGATTTCATGGGCTATATTTTTGCTCACAAGCCTGATGTACAGGACTGCAGCAAATGCCATTTTTTTTCAAATCCACGTAGACATTGTAGGTAAACGGTACTGCCCTCATGAGAACTAAAAAATGAGACTAATGGAAACATCTTACCCACGTCTACTCTAACCAGGCCTTTCAATATTCTATAAGTTTCAATCAGATCCCCCCTCATCCTTCTAAACTCCATCGTGTATAGACCCAGAGTCCTCAAACGTTTTGCATATGTTAAACCTTCCATTCCTGGGATCATTCTCCTGAGCCTCCTCTGGAAGCTCTCCAAGGCCAGCACATCCTTCCTGAGATATGGGGCCCAAAATTGCTCACAATATTCTAAATGTGGTCTGATCAGCGTTGTTTTTTATTTTAAAGTTAAACAAGGGCTATGTTGAGAGCATGAAAGCAGAACTAGATAAAGTGAACTGGCTAATGAGGTTAATGGATGTACCAATAGATGTTCAATGGCAGAAATTGAAAGGGATATTTCCAATTATATGCATTCAAATGGAAAAGAACATTTCCAAGATCCGTTCTTAAATTTTAAAAAAAGTTAAATGCAATATCATAATTAAGGAGAAAACAAACAACTACACAAACAGGATGGCATGTCCGACGTTTGGAAACGATACAAAGAACAGAAAATAATGACAGAAAATTAATAATTAGAGAAAAATTGGAGTGAAAGAAAGCTAGCTAGTAATATAAGGACTGACAGTAAAAGTTTCTATAAATATTTAAATAAGAATAAAGGTAGCAAAGTGGGTGCTGGCCCTATCGAAAGTGCATTTGTGAAACTGAATGAAAAGCAGGGAGATAGTGATGGTGGATGAAATAAAAAGTTAGTTTGCTTCGGTCTTCACTATAGAGGACCCCAGCATTTTTTTGTGAAACAGTTCCAAATCAGCTAATGGAAAGGATGGATGGGTTCGAGAAAACTACAATCACCAGGAAGTGGCATTGAGCAAGACACTGGGGCCGCAGTCTGACAAATCCGCAGGTGGAGAAAGACTTTATCGTAATGTCTTGAAATAAGTGTTTAGTGATGTAGTTGATGAACTAGTTTTAATTTTCCAAATTTACTTACTTTCGGGGAAGGTTCATTCAAGTTGGGAAATAAAAATCAAATATAACTCCTTTATTCAAAAAGGGAGGGAGACAGAAAGCATTAAACTATCAGTCAGTTAGCCTAATATCCATCATGGGGATAAAATGTTAAAGGTTTTAGAAAAGATGTTATAGCAGAGTACTTTGAAAAATTCAATCGGGCATAGTCAATATGGTTTTGTTCAAGGGAAATCATGTTTAAACAATTCTTTGGAGTTCTATGACGGAGCTTTGGATAAAGGAGTACAGTTGGATACATTGCACTTAGATTTCCAGAAGGCATTTTATAAAGTGCCACTTCCAAGGTTATTGCAGAAAGTAAAATAAAAAAAAATCATAGTGTAGGGGGTAACATTTTGGCATTGGATAGATGATTAGTTAGCTAACAGGAAGCAAAGAGTTGGCAGAAATGTATCTTTTTCCTGGTCGAAAGTACGTGATGAGTGGTGTGCCACTGTGATCTGTGCTGGGGTCCCACTTTTTTACAGTTTATGTGAAAAGCTTGGATGGAAGGAACGAAGGGATGGTTGCTAAATGTACCAATGCCACAAATCTAGATAGGAAAGTAAATTGTAAAGAGTACGAAGACTAAAAAATGACACAGTTAGGTTAAGTGGACTAACATCTGGCAAAAAGAGTGTAGTATAGCGAAGTATGAAATTGTGCATTTTGGCAGGAAGAATATAAAGTAAACTTGTTATCTTAATGTGGATAGGCTGCAGAGCTCTAAAATTCAGAGGGATCTAGGTGCCCTACTGCCTGAACCACAAAAGGTGTGTATGCAGGTTCAGCAGTTAATTCGGTAATCTAACAGAATGTTATCATTTATCGTGAGTGGAATTGATTACAAAAGTTGTGTGCTTAAGCGTATGTATTACAGCGCTTTGGTGAGACCACAGCTGGAGTATTATGTACAGTACTGGTCTCCTTATTTATAGAAAACTGTAAATGCGTTAGAAACAGTGTAGAGAAGGTTTACTAGATTGATGCCAAGAATCGGTGGGTGGTCTGATGAGGAAAGGCTGGACAGGTGAGGCTTGTATCCACTGGAGTTGAGATGAATAATAGACAAGTTAAATGAAACATTTAAGTTCCTGAGTGGTCTTGACAGGATGGTGGGTGTGGAGAAGATGTTTCCTCTTGTGGGAGAACCTACAAATAGTGGTCAGTGTTTAAAAATAAGTGGTCACGCATATTTGACAGAGATGGCGTGTTTTTCTTTTCTCTCAGAGACTTATGGGTATTTGAAAATTTTTTCCTCAAAAAGTTGGTGGAAGCAGAGTTTTTGAATATTTTTAAGGCACAGCTAGATAATTTTTGATTTGCACACGTTGAACAGTTATGGGCGTAGACAGGAATATGGCTTTGAGGTTACCTCCAGGTCAGCCATGATCTTACTGAATGATGGAAGAGGCTGCAGGGGCCGAGTGGCCTAAACTCTCTCCTTATGCGTATATATGCACACATGTATGTTCGTAGGAGGCAACACAGCATCATGCCCATAACTACGTGCACACATGCACTTGTCTCTGGCTACAATCCCCAGATGAAGCACCACCCAGAATTGAATACTAATGGGGAATTGAGATTCATTCATGGGGCTCATTCGTTACCTGCTTGTTTAGAATTGACTGTCTGGTTGTCACCCACCACCTCTGTCCCTGAACTCTTCAGCTGCCAGATGACCACGTCGCAAAGCATGATTTCCCCAAAGCTCTCAACTTTAACAATTCGCCGCAGTGAGCCCAGATGTTGTTCAAGTTCTGAAACAAGCTGTTCAGTCTGTTGCAACTGTCATTTCCTTCCAGCACAAATGGCTGTCAAGGATGGCAAGCGGGGTGGAGTCCCCACAAAGCACAGGTTGTGTGCCCTAGATTTTGGAGCAGCCCTGCTATTCAGTTATCAGTGTGTTAATAACATTACCATTGGTAATACATGTTACCACTGTTACCATTAGTAATACATGTTACCACTGTTACCATTGGTAATACATGTTACCACTGTTACCATTGGTAATACATGTTACCACTGTTACCATTGGTAATACATGTTACCACTGTTACCATTGGTAATACATGTTACCACTGTTACCATTGGTAATACATGTTACCACTGTTACCATTGGTAATACATGTTACCACTGTTACCATTGGTAATACATGTTACCACTGTTACCATTGGTAATACATGTTACCACTGTTACCATTGGTAATACATGTTACCACTGTTACCATTGGTAATACATGTTACCACTGTTACCATTGGTAATACATGTTACCACTGTTAGTAAATCTTGCTTTTTTTAATACATCATACCAATATCATTAATCTTATTCATTTTAATAAGAGCTGCTAATATTTCATGAATACTCGTTGTGATAATCCTTACGTGATAAAAAAAAATGAATGACTGGACCTGGCAGTATGTTCCGTAATTTATCTAAGATCAGTTGGAAATGCTTACCATCTATTATCGCCAGCTTCATTCTGATGTCACACCTTGATTCCACTTTGCTGAACGCGGTTCTGAACCCACAGGCTGCCTGCTGGCTGCTACGTACTTACCTCCTTCTTCTGATCCCGTTCATTCCCGCCGCTCTCCCCGTGCACTATGACTCTCTCATCTCTGCTCTGTTCCCGCTCCATCCCAGCGCACTTCCAATGAATTCCTGCTCTGCCATGCGCTCAATATATCCTATTTCTTTCCCGCCACTCTCGGGGTGAGTTCTGGCTCACTCCTGCGCTATTTTTCCAACCTCACACCCCAACCCCCTACGGTCCTAGTACTTCCCGCCTCTCTTCCCGTGAGGCTAGCTCTCTGTGGCACTCTTTATAGCCCTCCACTGTCCCCACACCTCCCGGCTGCTTTGACCTCAGCTCTCACCCTCTCCTCCCTTGCTATATGCCCTGCTATGTTTTCACCACATTTCACCTTTCAGACTGCATCCTGCCTGGTGAAGGATAAGGCAGTCGGTGGAGACTGTCAGATCAGATGAATTTTCTTGTACCCCAGGCACTCTGTTTCGCTCATTCGCAACTGTAGCTTATTGGCTCAGTCCTGGTGGAATTTTCTGGATTCCTGGAAGCCTTTTCAGAACAGGTGCCCGTATACGTTTCAGGTATTCCAGTACCTGGAATTTTTCGCACTGAGGAGGGGAGGCGAGCGGATTTTCTTTTTTGATTTCTAAAGTCAATGATTAAACAGCATTGTTTCATTCACCCAGACATATGCTTCGGCACAGCATTTATCTCTGAACCCATATCCATCTGAAGTTTTTTTAACCACGGATTCGAGCACCCACTTTCTTAAAATATTCAATGAATCGGGATCACGGAGCTACTGGGGTAATGGGAGGAAATGTTACACGAATATACTCAGTTACTTTGGTTGTCTCACTGCAGCACAGAGCGCGAGACAATAATCATAGCCTAAACTGAGGGGAACTGAAATGGTGGAGGGAGGAGGATGGAGAAGATGAGGAATGTGGAACACAGGGAGAGAAAGATCAAATATTGCGTGAAAAGGAGAACACCACTGGAACTGGGGCAGGCACAAGACAGCGGGAGGCGTATTTATTATCATTCTTAAGCAAGGATTGTGGGGAGAAATCGCATTGAACCACCTAGGAGTTACAACATACCTCAAACACTCCACAGTTTAGGAATTTCCACTTTGTGACGACTCTTTGAGTAAAGAGGACTCTCCTGAATTCCATACTAGAAATGTAAAGTTCTCACAAGACGAAATGCCTTCTCTATGTCTATTCTATCACACCAAATCATCACTTCAAATACATTTCAGCTGTCACTTACCAATTGAAAACATCCACAGCTTTTTAACATTTCACTGTTAATTTTAATTTCTCAGTTCTGCATTATTAAAAATGTTTTCTTCCATGGGTTCTGGCATCACTGGAGAGACCAGAATTTGTTACCGATCCCGAATTGCCAGATCACGTTAGGAGGAAATTAAAAGTCAGGCCCATTGCTCAGTGTCCTGCAGGATAGAAATGCCTTTGAAGTGATTATTCTGTGTGATAGGAAAGATATATAGATACATTTCGTCTTGTGAGGACTTTACATTCCTAGTATGGAATTCAGATGTCATTCACTAAAGAATATTCATGAAATAAATGCACTTTATGACATGTGAACATGGATTTCAATGGGTCGCCAACTGGACTCGAAAATAGTGGTCAAGGTCTTCATGGTCAACATTAGCGACACTATTGCTTCAATTTGATGCTACTAATTGAGTTTAAATTCAACAATAAGATTGAAACATTGCCGCCCGTGCATTAGCTTGGGCTTCAGATTACTAATCCCATTACATTATCACTACAGCACCATCTACCCCATGCAGCTTTCTTCTAAATGAACACGATGCACCTTAACCAAAAGCTTTGTATCCTTCCATTAATTTCCAGAATATCGCACCAAATTCCGAAGTGTTTTATCTGTTTCAATTTGTTCAATTTTATTCACCCTCCATTCACATA
The DNA here is from genome assembly GCF_017639515.1 of Carcharodon carcharias. NCBI lineage: Eukaryota > Metazoa > Chordata > Chondrichthyes > Lamniformes > Lamnidae > Carcharodon > Carcharodon carcharias. The sequence continues at coordinate 117,141,959 of NC_054484.1, read as the reverse complement.
AAACTCCTGGGAGCACAAGCAAAAGACTCAATTTGTCCTCATAAGACAATCTTATCCTACGCGGAACAATCTAGTGCTCCCTCATTGCATTCCACTTATTCAAGTATGCTTTTTCTTAGATAAGGAAAGTAAATGATTGCGATCAAAGTGTATTATCTTCAATATACTTTGCAATTCTAGTACAAATTCTTAGCAATCATATCTTAAGCCCTTGTGACAAAATTGAAATACAACTTTCCTTCTGAAATGTGCAATTGTCCGAAAAGTTCCTGCTATGTTATTCATGCATAAGGGCACCCAGCTCCCTCCGAATGCAAGTTTTTTTTCAAGTTTTCCGTAATGCAAGAGGTATTACCCTTTATTTTTAAGCGCCCATATTGTTTAACATCACATTACATTAATATGTCAAGATATTTGTTCAAACTAAACCTGCCTACACGCCAGCATAGTAAGGATATTTGGGGCAAAATTGTACGTCCAACGGGTTTGTGGCATGTGGTGGGGCAAGCATAAAATTTATCTGATGGCCTTCCAGCCCGGTTTGCGCCTGCCCGACCTCTCCGCAGATTCACACTTCGGCGCACAAGTCGCAGGCCACCCCGCCCGCCCTCGCCCAATGGAGGCCCTTAAGTCAACCACTTTTGGCAACTTAAGGGCCGCTTCCTGCCCAGCCTCAACTGTTAAGCTGGTAAGGGGAGCTCAGGGCCAATGGGGAAGTCGAAAAGAAATCAAGCTGTGGCCTCGGGCATGAAGGGCTGCGTCCATCGGCAGTCTCCTTTTAACTTGGAGTTTCCACCTCAACGCCTCTTGGTCCATGGCAACCAGATCAACTGTAAATGTCCGCACATCGAGAAAGTTTGTCTCAGAGCTGATAATACTGACTTTGAGCATTCAGCACTGTGAAGTGACAGGGCTGGATGAAAGTTACCTGATCATTTTGTTCCAAGTTGCCCTTAGGCTAGGCACTGATGAATTTGTCAGTGGTCAAAGATAGGGAGGGGTATTATTATTCGAGAGTCGATCTTGTGGATCCATAATGTAGCAATGGTGGAGAGCAGCACTTGCAATTATCCAACAGATGCCATACTGTTGCAGAACATAAGGGCAGAGTGTGGAAAGATCGTATGAAATTTAAATTAAAGAGTCTGCTTTGTTACTTGAATGCAAGTTTTATTCATAACAGATGGATGAATTATTTCACAAATATAAATAAGCAATGATATGAGAGCTCTTACATCCACTGGAGCAGGGAAGCCAGCCTTATTCAGCACCAGACACCAGACAAGGTAAACGAGGGAAGCTTGTAGGCAGGATAAGGATCTCTCTGTGAAACCGTACGCTGGTGAGCATGAGTGTGTTCAACAAGGGCTGTGACGACCATATGTAACATAGGGGGACAAAACAAAAGAAAGGCATTGAAAATATACGGTAGCCATTAAGGAACGGGGGGAAATTGACTAACTCTAGGAAATTAATATTTAAAGATGTTTGAGATTTCGGAAAACGCAGGGAGAATGGAAACGGACAGAGGTTACCTCTGTAAATAAAGGGTGATATGAGCACAGTTGGGAGAAATGTTGCTTCTTTGAAAGGTTAAAATGTGGAAGCAGTTCGGTTGGGGATAAGAAATAGTGAGAGGGAAAAAAAATCAATCGTGGAAGTAATACATGGGTTCTACACAGAAGCTAGCATGCAGGAAAAAGCACAAATCAATAAATAATGAGTGTGTGTATACATACAGGCGCTGCAATAATAGTGCGATATTTTAGACTACATGTGGACTGGATGAATCATGTTGGCAGAGTTAACCTGCAAGGTGATTTCATAGTTTGTTTTCGGGACAGATTCTAACAACAATATGTTCTTGGGCCAGCTAAATTAGTTCTCGCCATGAGAGAAAATTAATTAATATTGTCCTGGTACAGGATTCCCTGGGCATGAGTGGCCATAATATGATAAGAATTTCACGTGATTGATTTGAGTCTTAAAATAAAGTCTTAATCTTAAATGAAGGCAGGAGCCAAGGCATGAGGAGATAGTTGGCAGAAGTGGAATGCAAAAAGTGGTTAACTGTATGATAGCCGATAAGCAGTGGAAGACATTTAAGATAATATTTCATTATTATCAACAAAGATATATGATTATTTGAGAAAGGAAGGCGCTACAAGAAGAGTAAAACACCCATTCATCACGAAGGAACTTATGATTGGAACCAAAATGAAATAAAAATTATACAACGATGCAAAAGAATTGTGGTGACACAGAAAACTTTGAAAACTTTCAAAAGCCAGCAAAGGACAACACAAGATAAATAAAATAAATAAGGAGGGACGAATTTGTGGATGAGAGGCTATTACAAAAACATATAAAAACTGATGATAAAATCACGTACACAAAAAGCCGCATTTGCCCCTTAGAGTGTGAGATGCAGAATTAATAATGACGAACAAGAGGCACAGGCTTTAACATGCATTTTGTTTCTGTGCTCACAGTAGAATACATACAAAAGTATCCCAACAATCATAGAAACGCATCAGCAAAAGGAATGGAGGATGTCACAACTATCAGGATTGAAAATGTCCAATGGAAACCGAGCGACTAAAGGCTGAAATGTAACCTCGAAATGGTGGCCTGCATTCTAACGTCTTAGAGGAAGGCCTGCAGAGATAGTGAATGTATTGTTTGTAATTATCCAAAGTGCTCTGGATTCTGCAAAGGACCGAGTGTATTGGACAACCACAGAAGTAGTATCATTATTCAGGAAAAAGGGAAACATACATCAGGGAATTGTGGGTCAGTTAACCTAACATCATGCATTGGGAAAATGCAAGAAATCATTAATAAGGGAGTAGAAAGAGGAAATTGATGGAAAAGAATCATAATTCATTCAGGCAGAGACAACATGAAAGGGAAACCATGGTTGACAAAGTTAGTAAAGGCCGATCAGGGTGTAACATGCAACGTGGATAAATTAGTACCAGTGTATGTTGAGCGTCTGGACTTTCAAAACATATTCTATTAGGTGCCACATTAAAGGTTAATGCATAAAATAATGAGGGGGCGGTGGGGGTAGTGAGTTGTGATATGTTTACATTTTTTAATAGTTAGTTCTTCAATCCATTTCAGGACTGTTATGATAAATGGATCGTTTTCAGGATCACAAGCTGCAAATAGTAGAATATCACCAGCACTGGTGCCTGGCCACCAAAATTCACGATCGATATTAATGAATTGGATGAAGGATCCGACTATACTTTGAGCTAAAGTGGTTAAATATAGCAAGATATATCGGAAAGCAAGTTGTGACGGCAATACAGCGAGCCTGAAATCGGATAGATATAGTTTAATTAGGTGGGGAAACTGTTGACAGATGGAACACAAGATTGGGAATTGTGAGGTTGCTCAGATTAGCCGGAAGGAAAGAAAAGCAAATTATTTTAATAGAAAGGCTGCAAAAAGATGTGACTAACTCGCTCCCTCAATCTGCAAAACGATTCCACCTTCTATAAAGTACAGGTCATGAGGGTTATGGACTACCTTGCATTTACCTGGATCAGTACAGTTCCAACAACATTGAACAGGTTATGCACTATCCACGAAAAAAGCAGACAGCTTGATTGACATCCCATCCAGAAACATTCAGCTACTCCACCACTGACGCACAGTGGCTGCAATTTGTACGATCTGCAAAAAAATAATGCAGGAACTCAATTCACACTCTTAGATGGTATCTTCCAAATACACGACCACTACCGCCTACGAGTAACACAGAGATATTAATGATTTGCATGGGAGAACTGAATGTACTATCACCTAATGTGAAGATGACCCAAAAATAGCAGGGAAGGCAAGTGGTGAGAATTACATAAAGACACTACAGAGGGGTATACACAGATTAAGTGAATGGACAAAAACTTGGCAGAGAGAATATAATATGGGAGAATGTGAGGTAATACACTTTGGCTGGAGGAATAGAAGAGCTGAATATAACTTTAATGGACAAAGACTTCAGAAGGCAGCAGCACAAAGAGATTTGGTGGTCCTCGTGCATGGATCCGAAAAGCTTGCATACATGTTCAGTGGATAATAGGGATGGCAAATGAAATGTTAGCCTTTACTTAAAAGGGAATGGAATATATAAATAGATAAGCCTTGCTAAAACTATGCCAAACAGCAGTTAGATCACACCTACAATAGTGTGATCATTTTTGGTCCCGTTATGAAAGAAATGATGTACAGGCACTGGAGATATTCCAGAGAAGGTTCACTAGGCGGTTCCCCAGCATTGAGGGATTTTCTTATGAAGAGATTTTGACTAAGTTGGGCATGCACTCATTGGAGTTTGGATGAATGACAGGCGGCCTTATTGAAAGATATATGATTCTTACGGGGCTTGACAGTGCAATGATGAGACGTTGTTTAATATTGCAGCGGAGTGTAGGACCAGAGGGCATATTCTGAGAATAAGGGGTCGCCCATTTAAGACAGAGATGAGAAGCAACTTTTTCTCTCAGAGGGGAGTGAATCTGTGCGATTCCTTACAGTAGTGGAATGTAGAGGTTGGGTCGTTAAGAGTATTCAAAGCTGAGAAAGGCAGATTATTAATCAATAAGGGAGTCAAGGGTTATGGGGAAGGCAGGAAAGTGGAGTTGAGGATTATCAAATCAGTCATGATCTCATTACCTGGCAGACAGATTCGATGGGCTGAATATACTGCTTATATACGTCTTATGCTTCTTATACGTATACGTCTTATACGTCTTATGCTTTTATGGTCTTATGCTCACTTAAACGAATACTAACCTAAACACTAAACCTTACCAGAAGCCATAAAATAATCCGTACACTAAACCACATCTTAATACGAACGCTGAACTTAATCTTAACCTTAAAAATGACCTTGACTAACTTTAACTTTAACCAGACCCATAACCCACACCTCTAGGGATTGAAAATAATGTTTGCCGCGAGATATCATTTAACACTCTACATTCAGCTCCCGTGATATCGGTGGTATTGTAAACGCATTTGTGGAATACAAGAGGGCGCAGATTATTAAAGGTTTGCCAAATGTAGACAAAGAAAAAACCGTTCTCATTAGCACATTATAGAAAAATTAGGGGACTCAGATATAAGGTTTTTGGTCAAGCTGTACAGGGGGCATGTGAGGAAGAACGTTGTACACAATGAAGGGTAATGGCCTGGATGCCGCTGCTCACGAGGGTGGTGGAAGCAGAAAAAATCAATTATTTCAAAATGATATTGGATGTGCACTTACAGGTGCAAGGATAGAATAAGGAATGGGACTACCTGACTTGCACGAAGGAGAACCAATATGGACTGTATGGGTTGAATGGCCTGTTTATGTACCATTAATGACTCTATGACTCTATTTATTTTGCTCAGTATTCTTAGTGGAACCATAAATACATATACTTAGAGCTTTAGTAGAAATATTAAACCAATAAAGCTTTGAGAGATATTTTAACAATGCTGTTATACTGAGCACTTTTGACGTTTAGAAGGTATTTAAAGCCATATGGATGGAGATGCAATGCACCTTTACTGTAGATACTTGATACACAGCAGACCATGTGCCTTTTACTTGCAGCGTTTTTAAAAAAAAACAACTTTAAGCATCAATAAGCACCTGATTCAAATTCCAGTTGCACTTTCTGCAGAAGTTAACACCTGACTCTAGTATTTTTTCTCCTGCTTGAATATGTGTCTGTGCCTGTCTCTACCAAACACTCTCTGACACACCTCTCTCACCTGCTCATGTACCTTGGATTTATTGTCTTGATATTGGCCACGAATACGCCCTCTTGCCTTTTCTTTCCATTAATCCCAGTGGAATCTATTCCATTAATTGTCTGACAGGATTTACAATCTGGAAGATCGGTGTTCATTGTAATCCTCATTACCTCCAATATTGAAACCACTTGACCCCAGGAGCAACACGTGCAGGAGGATTTGGCTCATTGATGACAACAAACTGAACTGCTGAGACATCTTCTTGCAACAACTTGAACGGCTTGAGACACAGAGCTGGCAGCGTGTGGGCTATGTCGAGTCGGGGCACTAGGGGAAGATTGCCATGAGTTCTAGGAGTTCAGGCTCATGCCAGAAAGTAAGAATTGGCCGGAATGTCTACACTTCGCGGTGTGGCTGTAAATCCAGAGCCTGGGGAGGTTAAGAGGCGGTGGCGGGAATGCCGGGCCTCCCGCTGCTGCTGCTGAATGTCTCCAGGTCATTGTACAATAGCATTAACAGCAGCGGCTCTTCCGAACAGTTTCCTGGTTTGTAAAAAAAAAAGCAGGAAATACAGCTCCTTGCTCAGAACTTTCTCTTAAACGGCCAACTCATCTCTTTGAGGCTCAATGCGCCAGGGAGCTAAAGCAACACCAATAAGCACAAACACCTTGCTGTGCTTGCCTAATAAACATGGATTCCTTGGCTTTGATGACCTGAGGGTGTGAAATGCAACTGGTGGCAGTGTTCCCAGTTCACAGTTTTACATGAGTTTTACAGCACAGAGTCAGACCATTTGCCCCACCTCAGTTATGCTGGTTTTCGTGTACCACACAAGCCTTCACCCAAACCTTTTGACATACTCTCTGTGCAACATTCAACTTTTTCTCTTCGGCTTTTCAAGTTCCTTTAATATTTCTATACTGGGATCACAGAATGGTGACAACACATAACCAGGCCAGACAGCACGTTTTTTTCGTTGATTCGTTGATGGGATATGTCCATCGCCTGCCAGGCAAGCATTTATTGCCTATCCCCTATTGCCCATTTTATTTGCCCCTCAGAATTTGGTGTTGAGCTGCCTTTTTTATATTATGCAACCCATGTAGATACATCCTCAGTGCTGATAGGGAAGAAGTTTCATGATTTTAACCCAGCGACATGAAAGGAACAGCGATGCATTTCCAAGTCAGGATGATCAGTGGCTTGCAAGGGAACTTTGAATTGGTCTGCATTTGCTGCCCATGTCCTTACAGATGGTGGCCGCCTTGGGTTTGGACAGTGCTGCTGAATTTGCCTTGGTGCATTTCTGCTCAACGGTAATGCACAGGATGTTGGTAGTGTGGGATTCAGCAATGCTAAAACCATTGCATTTCATGGGGTGATGGTGAGATTGTCTCTGTGTCAGCTCTTTTGTAAATCACCTCTGGGTTCTCAACCTACTGACAACGGGAAAAGTCTCTCCCAAGTTACTCCATCCAGACCCCCTATGATTTTGAACATGACTAACAAACCTTCTCGCAACCCTCTCCTGCATGTGAAGCAGCCCAAGGGAATCTATCTGCGTAGCTGAAGGTTCTCAACCTCGACACCATTCTTGCTAATATTTTCTGAACCCAGCTGTTGGTTCAGGTTATAAATATAAATCTAGAAAAGTTATTGTCCCTCTGCCTACCTTCCCTCTATCAGAATAAGTTAAGTTTTCTGTAGGGTTAGGGTTAATTAATATTGCTAATGTTGTTAATGATGTGTTCAATACTAATGATTTAAAATAGCACATGGTTTGATCTAAATACAAAATTAAAGAATAATGTTTTATTTGCGTTTGGGGAGTCACATAGTTACTACATAGGAAAACAACGTAAGGGTAGATTTGGAATTGTTATGGGGACATTGTCTGAGAGTTCCTTGTCTCAAAATTAGACGTTACCACGTTGTTAATATTTAGCTCAATGCTACTTCACCTCAAAGAATGCCCAACCTCAAAATGTTCTGCTCCTCTCTCCGATGGAATTTTGAATTCTCTCTTACTTGATAGCATTCAGAGCTTTCTATTTCTCTTCTAATATATGATCAGGTATCCAGCTTCAACAACTATATCTCGTTCATTGGCCACTCTCTCTGGGTTCAATTGATTTGACGTGGAGCCTGATGGAAACCCTACTATTATGTGTCAGATCCATCCATGCAAATTCGAAGTACTATTTAAACTTCAATACCATTTTTTTTTCTTTTGAGATTTTCCACATACAGGCAATGGAGGTAATTGCTTGAAATAACTCAGGAAAGTTTATTAGGTTATGAAGTGATACTTGAATAAACAGTGCCGTGTTTTGTATGCATATTACGGTTCTTCTTTGGGTGCGGATCGGCACTTGGTCTCTGTTCCCTCTCCGTCACATCTGTGGCCTTCAGCTTCCCTATGGAGAGCAGGCTCTGCAAACTCCAGTTTCAAAGTTCATGCACGACTTGGTCACTGAAAGCTGCTGCTATTATTTACAACCAAGCCACAAGCCAAAGTGTCATCAATGGTGTTATTGCATTTTGAGTGGCCTAAATGAAAGGAGGACATTTCTTAATTGGCTAAATGGGCCGGTGATCAATTTGTGATTGACCCGCCTCGGTGATGGTCAACAACTCATGTCAACTCCCAGTATTGCATGATTTGACCTTTAAAATGCCAACTGCCTATAGGACCATCCTCCTCATTAAAATCTGTTCCTGTTATGCTAATGATTCTGCAGAAGTATGATGATATTTTATGATATCCTCCCTGCTCATTTGTTTAGGATAGGGCAAGTGTGCCTCCATGCCCTCATGATATTACCTTGAGCTCATCACTACGTACTTTGCTTAATTGGCGCATGTTCCTTATTGAAACATACCATTTGTCAGTAACTATTTGTTTATCTTTCTGCGGTTGTTGGTGATTGGGATTAGTCATTTTACTTTTATAACAAAGGATAGAGTTTTAAAGTTGTTCATAACCTAAAAGCTATGTAGACCTAACACAAAAGATTACAAAGTAGCCAGTGTTGAAAAGTTATATAAAGATTGAATAAAATAAGTCCGTAGCCATAATCAACGATTAAAATGTAAGGCAGTAATGTCTCCTTATATTATCAGTTAATCCATAATCCTGAGTTGCATAATTATAAAACTGACCACACACTGTAACGAAAGCTAACTCTAAAACAAATAATACTTTGAAACAAATGTGGTGTTTTTTTCCCTACAAAAGTACGAATTAAAACTAATGTTCTGGACAACACAGCGGTTGTTATTCCTTCCTAATTTTCACACAACAAACCCCTCCTAACTTCCCTTTGCTGATAAAACAAGGTTTGAGGAACGTTTTATGATGTGCCAGTACGTAAGCCCATTCAATCTTGGCGGCTGCAAATTTTTACTATATGGCACTGTGATAGGTGACAGACGTCTCTGCAGCAGATATTCTGCAATTAAATCACTATTATGGTACCTCTATACGGTATGAAACCCCGTGGTACCTTTCTCTGTCAAATGAGATAAGAATGTCACGTGATCTTAATTGTTGTTCGTTGAATTTTTAAAACGATAATATACTTTATCATTTATAAATCGATCATTATACTGTGAATGTGTGCAATCTAAACTAAAGATAGCCATTTCACCTCAATTTGCTTCCACCCATATTTATCTGAGGCATTCACAGCTCATTGAAGCGCTGTTCCCGCTCCATTCCGATTTCCAACCTCATGCCACATCAATCACACTATCCCAAAGCTATTTTAGCCGCCAATTATATTTTGCATTTCTTCTAAAACAACAGAATTTTATTGTGACTTTCAGGTTTTCAATTGTGCAGAAATTCACGGGCAACAAAACCTATTCTAGACCTTCACTTTCCTCTTACCCAATCATTTATTTCAATCTCTCTCATCCACTACTATGTATTCATAATGCCTTCCGACATTACACTATCTGCCCAGAACATTTTTTTCCTTAACAATGGACCCTGCTTCTCCTCTTATGCCACACCTCAATAAATTGCGAGCTCAGATGCCGATTTCCTCTGATTCCAACGCTTTACCTTCTTCTCCCTTACCTTTAGTTATGCATCCTCTTGCGCACAGCTAACATTTAATAATTCTCAGTGTGCTCCTTCCAACTTGACCTCGCCCTCGAGGCTATTTCCAACTCTGGACCTTTTCAATGAGAACGCTGTCATGAATCCTTTTGTCCCCATTCACCCTGACGCCCCTACCTCTGAACTTTCTGCAGCCTATTTTCTCACATACAACCCTCACGTTATCAAAGCAAATGCTGTGAATGCTAGAAATCTGGAACAAAGCAGAAAATGGTAGAAAGTTTTGGCAGGTCTGGCAGCATCCATGGAGACAGAAATGGAGCTAAACACTTCGAGTCTGTATGACTCTTATTCGGCGCCCGGATGATAATTCTGTGGTCAAACGAACCGACCTCGACTTATCAGAGGCAAAGATCAACTCTCCAACAATTCCTGCTGTCTCGTCCTGGACAATGCCCCACCATTAAACATGAAGCGATTGTTTCTAACCTGTCACTGAACTCACGTGTTTTTCAGATCATACCCACGATGGCTTCCCAGCTCATAGTCCTGCAAGCAAGAGATGTCTGGTTATACTTCACTCCAAAGAACGGCATATAGGATTTCCCTGGCAGACCCATCATTCAAGACTGTCCCTACCCCCACTGAACTGATTTCTTCCCATTTAGATGCTATTATTCTTTCGTTCACCAGTGTGTTTCCAACTTCATCGGATCACCTCCATCAATTGAGCATTATCCAATTTGCTCGCCCAATCTATCTCCTCCCCACCTCGGATGTTCAATATCTCTACATCTTCACCCCCATAATTAGGGCCTTGAGGTTCTGCTTCTACCTTGAAATGAGACCTGACAAATGAGCATGCTTCACCTCCACCCTCCTCCTGGCTGATTTTGTTCTCGTGTGAAAACAGCTCTACTTGAACTCCAGTCAAATCTGCCAAATGTAAAATTCCTGTGGTACGCATATGAGTCTTGGAATGCCTGTTATTTAGTAGGAAAAATAGAACATTCCTTGATCTAATATTACTCACGTCCTCATGCCCTCCCCTTTTTGAAGGGAGTTGATTACTTATGGGTGCCAATTCCTGTTCTCACCATTAACTTTAAATTTTCAGCTTTGATTCCAATTTCCACCCTTCTCCCTGTTTCACATTGTGCTTTTCCCACACTTCATTTACCTTTTCCGACATCTCTGCCTCAATTTATGAGAAAAGGCCATGCCAAATGTTCACTTTGACCCCATTAACTTGCACAGACTACATTTCCGTGCTTCTTGTAAGCTCTCGATTCCATTCGCCGAATTAACTCATCTCATTTGCTTCCATTCAAATGAAAAATAAAAACCCTTCCATCCAAAGCTTCTATTAGGTACTCTGGGGATGATGGCCCAACCCTCAGCAGACTGTTGTCCACACACCCTTCATGTCCGTTGCATTTCTGGCATATCTGTTCACAACTTATCCTTTTCAGTGCTAAGTAATGATCCCCTGATCCTGACTTTCCACTGCCACTAGCCCCGATATTCAAAGAATCACCATGTCCACCACTTTCAGTGACATTTACAATGCTCCACATTATCTCCTCTTCTACTGTTTCAGGATTGCGAAGACCTATTCCTTCTCTGAGACACTGGTCCAAGCCTCATTTATCCCCTACACCCGGCCTCCTCCCCATGAAAGTGGAGATGCTTCAACTCATGCCCTTTTCCCTCCTCTCTCATCTATGTCGAAGCCCAAAACAATATTTCCAGGTGAAACAGAAATGAATGTCTGTCTATTTCAATTTAGGTTACTGTACATGCTGTTCATAATGAGATCTTTCTTTCACTATCTACAAGTATTGCCTGACATATTGTGTATTTCCAGGTTTTTCGGACTTTTTTTTGATCACGTCTTCCCTAACCAGTACTGCCACACTGCATAACATTTCCGTGCGAGATTTTCAAACACCTTCTGACAGTTAATATTGAGCGTCCATTCCTTAAACTTTTCTAGCCACTCTTCCATGTAACCAATGCAACATATCCCACAAAGTTCATTTCTATTTGTCGCTTATACTTGTTGATTACACTTTTTATGTTTAAGTGCAGGCATTTGAAACATGTTTCATTTTATTGATATCTATTATGGCACTTTTCCTTTGCCCAGAACTAACTTTCACATCCTTTCATGCATCTTAATCCCCTTGTCCAGTTCTTCCCGTTGAAATGTAAACTTCAAACAAAGTCCAAACTCTCCACAATCAAGCTAGTGAACTTCCCTGGGAGAATATTGGGCTCAGTCATGTTCCTGTGCACAGTGTCCCTTTGAATCTGAATGCCACCCCTCATGCACCATGCCTCAAAACATGCCTTGACCCGCCATGTATTCCTGTTGCTACTCTAACAAGCTCTAAAAAATTGTGTAATTCAGCAAATAAAAGCTTGGAGTTCTGATTTGAAAAAGAAAAATGCCCGTTTAATTCATGAATGTCTTACTTCGGGTCTTAAATACAAGCCCTCAATATTATTTGATCTGGTCTATACGAAAGCTTCTGAAGTGCTCCTTTCCACCTACAAATTATTCTGTGTCCTCCCTTTTTTATAACTTTTTTTATTCGTTCAAGGGACGTTGTCTTCACTGACTCGACCAAAGTTTCTTGCCCATCCCCATTTGTTTTTCAGAAGATGGTGGTCAGCTGCCTTATTAAACAACTGCAATAAATCTGGTGCAGGTGCACCCACAGTGTGGTTAGTGACGGCGTTCCGGACTTTAACCAACGATAGTGAAAGAATGGCGATATATTTTCAAGTCAGGGTGGTGCGTGGCTACGAATGGAGCTTCCAGGTTGTAGAGTTTCCATCTGTCTGCAGCCCTTGTCCAACAGATGGTAATGGTCGTGCGTTTGGAAGCAGCAGCCGATGGAGTCTCGGTGAGTTCCTGCAGTGCATCTTGCAGATGCTAAACAATGCTGCCACTTTGTGTCAGTGGTGGGAGTGCGTGAATGTTTCTAGATAGGGTGTCATTCAACTGAGCTGCTTTGTCCTGAATGCATTCTTGGAGCTGTAGTCATCCAGGCAAGTAGAATTTTCTAAATCGTGACTTATGACTTTAACGTAGTGGACAGGCTTTGTGGAGTCAGGAGGTCAGTAATTCGCTAAAGGTTTCCTAGCACCTGACCTGCTCTTCTAGTCACAGCATTCATATAGCTAATCCAGTGCAACGTCTAGTAAATGGCAACCTCCAGGATGATGATATTGTGGAAGTCAGCTTTGGTCAAGCCATTGCATGTCAAGGGGTGATGGGTAGATTCTCTCTTCCTGGAGATGGTCATTGCCTGGCACTTCTGTGGCGCGAATATTACTTGCCATTTCTCTGCCCTATCCTGGATGTTGTGCATGTAGTGCTGCATTTGGGTGTGGATTCATCAGTAGTTGACTAGTCGCAAATGGTGATCAACGTTGTGCAATCAACAACAAACATCCCCCCTTCTGACCTAATGTTGGCTGAAGCAGCTGAAGATGGTTGGGCCGAGGAGACTACCTTGATGAACGCGTGCAGTCATGTCCTGGAGAAGAGATGAGTGACCTCCAATAACCGTAACCACTTTCCTTTGTGTTAAGCAGGGCTCCAACCAGTGGAAATATTTTTTCCACTGTTTCCCATTGATTCCAGTTTTGCTAAGGCTCCTTGATGCCAAACCCAATCAAATGTAGCCTTGTTGTGAAGAACAACCACTCTCACCTTACCTTTGACATTCAACACTTCTGTCCATTTATGAACCTCGTCTGGAATGAATTTAGGAGCTGGGTGGCCCTGTAGGAACATAAACTTATCTTCAGTGAACAGGTTTTATTGCTAAGGACTTATATGTACTGTTGATGAACCTTTCCATCACTTTACTAAAGATCAAGAGTAGACTGAGAGGCCGGTTTGGATTTGTCCTTTTTTCATATGCTGGATAATTCGTGATGGTCTTTACCCTAGTCTCAAATAGGCAATGTGAGACGCACAATAACTGCTGCACAAATGCCTCTTATATCCCTAACTTTGGAAATACCAATAGTGACTGCATTTCATTGATCTTAAGCCTTCCTCTATAGTCAGTTGTCCAATGTTGACATTGTGTAGACTCCACTCCATCAAGCAGTTGTCACACACAACAGTTTCCAATGCAAACTGATTTTCGAGTGGGACACGCCATGAAGACTCCGGGTCTTCCTGTGTGTTCATACTACTCTGAATGTCCACCTATCAGAACTGCCCCAGCTACAAGGCAAATATGATCTCAGCCTTGAATGCACTTAACGACCCAATCTCTTATGCCATCTGTGGTAACGAATTCCATAAGTTCACTATCAGCTGAGAGAAGGAATTTCTCTTCATCTCTGCCTTAAATGGGTGCCCATCTGTGGTTATGCCCTCTTGTCCTAGACTTTCGCAGAAGGGGTAACAACTTCTCAGCATCTACCCTATCAGGCTCCCTAAGAATCTTATACATTTCAATATGGTCACCGCTCATTCTTCTAAACTCCAGTGAGTACAGGCAAAAACTACTTAACCTCTCCTCATTCAAAAATACCTCCTTATGTGGTATCAACCTAGTGAACATTCTCTGGGCTGCCTCCAATGTCAGTACATCTTTCCCTACAAGGGGACCAAGGCTGTTCACATGTGTTGTCTAACTAGTGCCTTGTATAGTTTTAGTAAGTCTTCCCTCTTTATACTCCAATCCCTTTAAAATAAAGGCCAACATTCAATTTGCCTTCCCTATTAGCTGCTGAACTTGTGTGCTAGCTTTTTCTGATTAATGCTTGGCTACCCCCTGATGCCTCTGCGCTGTAAATTTCTGCAGTATTACCCCGTTTAAATAATATTCAGCTACTTTTTCCTTCGTGTCAAAATGCAGAGCCTCACTTTTCCACATATGATATTATATCTGCCAAGTTTATGCCCCCTTACTTAACCTGATTATATCCCTTTGTAGACTGTTTGTTTCATCCTTACAATCCCACCTTTTTTGTGTCACCCGCAAACTTGACGATAGTAAATTCACTTCCCTCATCCAAGTCATTAATATATATGTATTGTAAATAATCGTGGCACCAGCACTGACACTTTTGGCACTCCACTAGTAACAAATTGTCATCCTGAAAATGCCCCCCTTAACCCAATTCTTTGTCTTCTATACATTAGCCATGCCTATTGATGCTAATATAACATCGACAATACCATGGGCTCTTATCTCGTTAAGTAGCCTTATGTTTGGTACCTTATCGAAAACTTTTTTGGTAATCCAACTACATTACATCTACGAGTTCACCTTTACATATTCTGCTTGTTACCTGCTCAAAGAATTCTAATAAATTTATCAGACAAGATTTCACATTCATGAATCCATGATGTTTTTGCGTGATTAGATTATGTATTCCTAAATGCTCTGTAATTACATTCTTTATAATAGACTGCAACATTTTCCCAATGATGGATTTCAAGCTAAGTGGCCTATAATTACATGCTTTTGTCTCCCTCCCTTTTGAATAAGGGTGCTTTATTGGCAGTTTTTCAATACTCCGGATCATTCCCAGAACCTAAGGATTCTTGTAAGGTTATTACCAATGCATTGACCATCTCCGTAGCTACTTCCTTTAATATCGTAAGATGCAACCCATCATGTACAGGGGGGGACTTATCTGTCTTTAGTCCCATTAGTTTCCTTAGCACATTTTGTATAGTGATAGTTATTGTATTTATTTCCTCCCCGCGTTGCCCCGCCCCCCTCCTCCCCACCCCCGGTTATTTAGCATATGTGACATGCAACTAGTGTGCTCTACCGTTAATACCTATGCAAAGTAATTATTCAGCCACTCTGCTATTTCCTGGTTCCCCATTATTAGTTCCGCAGACTCATGTTCACGTTGGCCAATCTTTTACTTATTTATATATTTAAAGAAGCTCTTACCACCCATTTTTGTATTATTCCTTAGTTCACCATCAAAGTTTATTTTCTCCCTCTTTATTATATTTTGGCCATATTTCATTGGTTTTTAAAATTCTCCCAATCCTCTGGCTCCCCACTAATCTTTGCCACATTGTATGTTTCTTTTTTCTCTTTCAATTATATAATTTCCTTATCTTCCTTCATCAGCCATCATTGGTGTACCACTTTCTAGTCTTTCTTGCTTCCTGGTTGCCATGAAGCTATGAATCAGAGAATCACATAATCACACAGTGTAGAAGAGGCCGTTCAGTCCATCAGGTCTGCACCGACACGTGAGAAACACATGGCTTACCTACTTAATCCCATTTGTCAGCACTAGACCTACATCTTGGGTGTTATGACGTGCCAGGTGCTCATCCATGAACATTTGAAATGATGAGAGGCAGCCCGCGTACAACAGCACTACAGGCAGGGCATTCCAGAACGTCACCACCACTTGGGTAAATTTTATTTTACCTCAGATCCCCACTAAATCTCCTGCCAATCAGCTTGAACCTATGTCCATTCGTGACTGACTCTTCAACTAAGGGTAGCAGCTGCTCCCTATCCATTCTGTCCATGCCCCCCATAATCTTGTTTACCTCGATCAGATCGCCACTCAGTCTTCTCTGCTGTTAGAAACACAACCCAAGTCTATCCAACCATTCTTCATGCCTTAAGTTTTTCACACCAGCAACATCCCAGTGAATCTCCTCTCCACCCCCTCCAATGCAATCACATCCTTCCTATAATGGGCCGACCAGAACCATACACAGTACTCCAGCTGTGAGCTCATCAAGATCACATACAACTTCAACATGACCTCGCTACTTTTGCAATCTATGCATCGGTTGATAAAGGCGATTGTCCTTTATGCCTTTTTCACCACGCCACTAACATGCCCCTCCTTCTTCAGAGATCTATGAACATACACGCCAAGTTCCCTTTGTTGCTCGGAGCTTCCTAGTGCCATGCCGTTCATTGAACACTTCTGTGTCAAATTGCTCCTTCCAAAGTGTATCATCTCACACTTTTCAGGATTAAATTCCATCGACCACTAATCTGCCCATTTGACCATCCCATTTATATCTTCCTGTAGCCCAAGACACTCAACCCCGCTGTTAACCACCCAGGCAATCGTTGTGTCATCTGCAAACTTACTAAGCAACCCCCCCCCCCCCCACCCCCACATAGTCATCTATTTCGTTTACAAAAAGCACAAATAATAGGGGACCCAGCATAGATCTCTGTGGTCCACCACTGCACACTGTCTTCCAGCCAAAAAAGAAGCCTTCTGTCATCACCCTCTGCTTCCTACAATTCAACAAATTTTGAATCCAAATCATCAAATGGCCCAGTATCCTATGTGTTTTTTCCTTCTTCATATTTATCCTATGTGGGACCTTGTCAGTGGCTTTGCTGAAATCCATATAGACTACATCAACAGCACTACACTCACATACACACCTGGTCACTTCCTCAACAATTTCAAACTAATTTGTTTTTCATGACATCCCTCTGATAAAGCCAAGCTGAGATGACTTTACCTCATGTTATGTTATTGATATTTTTAATATAATATAAAGTTAATCTGTTTGTATGTTTGTGTGTTTTAATTGGATAAAAACTAGATAGTACGGGTGCCTTGAAGTATATTAATTTTGAGCTGTAAACAGTAAGGTTGGGCGCATTTGCATTTTGTTGAATAGAATATTGAAAATGGTGAGTCAATCCTTGCACTTAGACGGGAGAGACCAAGCAATATTTTTTTTTTACTAATCAAATCGTACTATGGAAGGGGTTTTGTTGTTCTTAGAAGTGGAGTTCAAAGGTGCAGGTGATACAATTCAAAAAGATGTGATGGGTATAACAGACAGTAGTTTCGTGCTGGGCATAGGCAGGTAATAGCCTACAACTCTCTGCTAAGGAACCAAAGTGAGAGGAACCTCATTTCGAACTTGTAAGATGAAAAAGCTTTGCCTGATGACTGCTTATTTCGAAACCCCACCCGTCCAAAATTGCACGTGATGTTCGCTGCCCTGCAGTGTAGTGAAACAACTGGCCGGAAGCGACAACTTCAACCTAACCAGACTAATTCCCAGAGCCTGTTCGGGTTCAAGAACCAGGAAATGTGATGAAACAAATTCTGTCTGAATGTCCTGCGCTCGTACTGCTTCACGTTTATAGATTGATAAATAAAATAAAATAAAACTACCTATTTTTAACAATAAAAAGTGCGTTTTGCTATTGTCTGGATAATCGTGCAAATACCCAGTTGTGTTTTACCATAAATTGTGCAGCATTTTGGCCTGATTTCTCAGAATACGATCTGCTTCAATTGAAATAAAACATAAATACTCAAAGAATTGGGAGCAATGTTGAAAGTTTCATGGGAACTGTTAAGAGTGCAAATAAATGAAATACAAAAATAATTAACTTTAAGCCAAAAAAAAACAAAATGCTAAAAAAAATCTCAGCAATTTTGGAAGTTTTGGTTAGTGGGTCTATTCTTCAAACCTTCTATAGAACTGAAAAGTCAATCCTCCCTTCCTCTCTCCACAGATCCTGCCGGACTTCCTGACTGTTTTCAGCAACAAAAAAACAGAACATGTTTGAAAAACACAGCAGGTCTAGAATCATCTGTCCAGAGAGAAAGAGAGTTAGCGCCTTGAATCCGTATGGCCCTTCTTCAGGGCTGAAGAGAAGTGGAAACCTGATTAAATGTATACTTTTTTAAGGGAAATGAGGCAGGATGAGCTATATAGAAGGCAGCGGCATGTGGCAGAAAATGAGAGATTGACAAAAATTAATGGTAATTGTTCGTGCTAACAAAAAGGTGCTGATGGTGGCATAAAAGTAAGAAAGCAGAACGTCATAAAAGCAGAAGCAGGGTAACATTCTGTGAAAGAACAACATGGAATAAGTGAAAGAAGGCCCTGCAGGAGATGGTGTGGGGGTGGGGCGATGGGGATGGGGTAGGGGGGCTGGATAGAAAATGCAATAGAAAGGGGGTTTAAAATGGGATAACACCACAGACAAATGAATAAAAATAAAAATAAGTGGATTGAAATAGAAATGAATCTAGAGAAAAGGGGATTAAAACGTGGGGTAAGGATAGAAGACAGAGTTCATGGCCTGAATTTTTCGAACTCAATATTAAGCCCAGAAGGCTGTAAAGTGCCTAATTTCCAGCAACTTGTGTTATTATTTCAGATTCCCAGAGTGAGCAGAATGTCGCTTTCTGAACAAAAATCAACCCCTGTGCGAGGATCGATAATCAAATAAGAGGTGGGAAGCAGCAGAGGGGAAGGATTCAGAGTATCAGTGATTTTCACTGAACCCCAGTAATTCTACCCCGGCTCCACACTACAATTAAGGAATCCCAAGTTTATCAATAATAAGGAACACCCTGAGCGAAATTTTAAACGGAATATAATTAGAGGTTGGAAATCTTTGGATTTGAATTTGATACTCGTTTCTTTTTGGAGCAAAATCTTACTGTAACCGGTTCAATTCTGCTCCGAGCTTGTGGTTTCTGACCAACAGGTTTTAAATAATCAATCAAATGTGCTGGTTAGGAATCGAACCCAAATCAACTACTTAGCAAGCAGAGAGGCTCACCATTACACAATGATCGTTAACTGACACGTTCTCAATATAGCAAAAAAAAAACATGGCAATTAACAAATTATTAAGATTAAAGCAGTTTTTCCTAATATCATGCAGTTTAATCAGCGATGTTGGGGATAAAATGGTGCAGTTTTAGTCATTATTTAATACCGGGATTGATACTGTAAATGTATCTCTGGAACATATTAAACAGTGCTAATCATTTCACATTTCATTATAATCAGAAGCTAAACAAAATGTTACATACTGGGGGAAAGGGCGAAGACCTTTTAAAGCTGGGGTTTGCCCCTTAAATAATTTACATGGGGATCAATCCCAGCAGGATATCTGCTGTTCAGGAACATATTAATATCAATCACTCCTGGCAGTGCTTTCACTGAGAGGGATGAAGAGTCAGAGGGCAGTGTCACACTTGTTCTGTTCCTCACTCTGCAGCGCCTGGTCTGTTAGTGAGGACTTGGTCTCCCCGGAAATGTGCTTTCCCCAAATCCGCCCGATTCCCGCCTTTCAAGGCTGGGTGAACGGACAGCTGAAGTTCCAAACTCCAGTATCGGGTTCCTGGTGAGATGGCAGCTAGACTGTGCCCCGAATGGGAAGGATTCACTAAGGATTAAACATTGAATTCAGTTCAGTAACTGTTTATCTGACTGTTTAACTCTAACTGAGTGATAAATGCAGAATTTTGGGCTTATCACGATGTTTATGACCGTCCTTGAAATTCAGCACAGAAGAAAGCCATTCGGCCCATCTTGCTTGAGTGGGCTCTTTGAAATAGCTTTTAAATCTCGTCTGCACTATCTGTAGCGCCTTGTCATATTTCCTAAAGTTTGGCGCCTGGAATGGGTGATAATGGTCCAGCCGGACTCTTATGTGTCATTCAGAAATGTTCAACACATCTTCCATGCGTTCAGATTGGAGCCCTGTTTCTGCTTTCGAGTTCAATGTGCCCTTGGAACTTTGAAACTCATTGAGTGTTTCAGAATGTACCTGTCACTAATGCATATTTATCTTCACTCGTTTTCTCCGACCTACCAACCATTTCCAGGTCCAAACTTTATTTCCAATTTCATGTGTTGCCTTTCATTATAAACCTTTGCCCCATCAGGAAATTGGATCCCGGTGTTCTGCCTGGTAGAAAGGGATACCAAGCACAATTCTAAAGTGGAATACTGGAAGAAATCATTGCTTGAAACGGATTTGAAGGGTTTACTCTGTTTTTCTCTCCACAAATGCTTCCAGATCTGCTGGGCCTTTCCAAAATTTTCCGTAATACCCTCCTGAAAACGTTACTTTACTGACCATGGGACAAATCAATTGCAAAAATTCAATACAATTGTCAATTTGTACTTTCGTGCGTACCTTATAATCCAGATTGGAACTGGAATACAGTCAGTTCACTTAAACAAGGCAACTTGTCACACTTCACATTCTGAGTTAAGTGAAGGAGCCGCAGCTCTTCCAGTCACACGGATAGGGATTACTTCCTGAAATAATTAAGCGACCCCTTCATTTTCGCATATGATTGTCAAAGCCTGAAGTAAAGGCACGACCTCTGTCCGCCTTTGCTTAACTCAAATTCTCCTAGATAGTACAATAGCTAGCATCCCCGTGTGGGACCTGGCATCAATTGTCCGATGGGTTTCGACGGCATCTTCCAAACCCACTGCCTCTATCATCTAGAAGGACAAAGTGGGCAGATAGATGCGAGCATCGCCACCTGCAAGTTTTCCTCCAAGTCACTCACCATTCTGACTTCGAAATATATCGCTGTCCCTTCACTGTCGCCGGGTCAAGGTACTGGAATTGCCTTGCTAACAGCACTGTGTGTATGCCTACACCACATTGATTGCAGCAGTTCAATATAGCTCAGCACCACCTTCTCAAGGGTAAATAATATGGGCAATAAATGCTGGGCCAGCAGTGAAGCCCACATCCCATGTATTAATTTTAGAAATGACAATAATATTTATTACAATTTAAAAGAACACGTGGAGCAGAAAATTGGTTGTGTAGGAGCTAGTGAATGCAAATAAAACTATGTATCAAGGACAGGCAAAGTCAGGAAGAGTTTCTTTTTCAGGGATCCCAAGATATGAGACTACACAGAGAAGAAAGACCCTTTACACTAACAGGCAGGCGACATCTCAGTCTGTGTCGGGTCGGATGGTGGCTGACAGAGGTGAAGAATACTGGACACCAGAACTCCAGAAGTAAGAAACCAAACCAATTCATACGCTTTTAAATCCAGCGCTGTTCGGCTCTTCCCCAATTAGAAACAGGGGCTTGGAAACTCAAAACTGGGGAATTCTAAATGTTTTTAAATATCAATCCAAAAACAAATGAATCATCAATAAATCAGTGGTTCATCCTTAACTTGTGTAGATTGCCGCGTTCAGGTGCAAATCATCCAGTCAGATGTTTGATTTTCTCAGTTTCGGGATTTTTTAGGAAGTCTCGAAGTGAATGCACGTCTTCTACGTGGTTCCAAAGTTCATTTCCCAGGGAGCAGATTGGGACTGGCTACTGTATAGGGCGGAACTGCTTTGGATGAAATACCACTGTCAACCTTCAGCCTAAGTTTGTTTGACTCGTGTTACCCCTGGTGCTGACCGTCTTTGTTGTCCTGAGTTGGCACGTGAATTCCAGCATTAAGGGAGTTGCAGCTCATTTTTGTGTCGGAGCTCGGATCCCCATTTCGATGCTTTGACCAGGCAGGCAGCAACTCACCAACATCTGTGAGCATGCATGACTCTCCAGTGCTGCACTTTGTTAGTGATCCTAAAATAGAAATAACGGAAGTAAAGTTAACTGATATTAGACCAGGAACAATGCATCTAAATTCTGGAATTTCCTCCTTAAAAAATGACGATTGATCACCCTAGCTCGAGGAAGCGGCAATGGGATCGCGTCCCGAATCCAGGACCCTAAGCAAGTTCCCGCTCAAAGGGAACAAAGGGAGTTAGAAACAGAAATATGTGTATTGATATTTTACTAATGTAAATTATTGTAGCTGGGAATAGCAAGTCCAAGCAGAGAATATAATCAAGCCGGTGCTCAATTATCCAAAATAAAGGTTAGCTTTCTAATATAAATCTGCCTTCTAATAACATGAAAATTTTCAGGTAGAAGAGGGAACGGAAAGATGAAAATAACGTGCTTGTACCTATGATTTGGAATTTGAATAATATCCTACATCTGAAGGATTAGCTTGGGATTCGAATGCAATGGAATTCCGCAGTCACAACTTCAACATATTTTCTTTGCTGTAAGTGCTTTTGCTAAGCACATGATTAACTGCTGCATGCTTATCAAAACAAGAAAAAACAAATATTAGCTACATTAGGAGGAAATCAAACGCTTTGTAGAAGAGTGGCCTCTAATGAGGGGAGAAATATGGGAGAATTGGGAATTGCTTTGACAGAATATATCAATTAGCTGAAGACATGACTGTGAATTGCGAAATGAAGAGATTGGGTGTAATCAAACAAAATAATAATCAATGCATTTCTTAGCGCAGTTAAAGCATCAACATGTATCAAAGTGTTTCACAAAGCTATATTTATGAAGTTATTGACCTGTCGGGAAACAAGGGGGTGAATACTTATGAGTGTGAATCAGCTCAGTGTATAAGAAAGTGATTAATTGGTGGACTGAAAAAGAAGAGAGGTCAGAAACTTGGATGAATTCAGGAGAGAGTTCTGGAGTATGAGGTTAAGGTGGCTGAAGATCAGAAGTTTGTAGCAAAAGGAGGGAGGATGCAAACCTGTCAAAGTACAAGGTAATGAAAGGTCGGAGCATTGGTGATCAAAGGAATTGTAGAGCTGGAGAAGATTGCCAGATAAATTTCAGAGATTGCAGGAAAGCATTAAAGTCAAGGATTTAAAACACTGTTGGTGGCGGTGCGGAAAGAGGAGACTGGGACAAGCGGCTCTGTTGATATCCTCAGTCTACATGTAACCACGGATCCCATGTATTTGGACGAGAGTGCCAATTGGAAGCCTGTAGATGATCAATGAGGAATAGAGCAAGATAGATCATGGGCGTTACTAAGGGCAATAGAGAGCAGAATGCAATGCTGGAGTTTCTCTGGTGCAAATCGGATTATAAGAGTGGGAACGAGGAAAGTAATTCACACCAAACAGTGAGATGACCAGGTGATGCTGCGAGGAGAGTATCTAAAGGCATGGATCTGATACATATATGTTTGAAGATCTTTGTTCTGAATCAACTGAGGCACAGGTGGTGTTGAGAGATGCCCACCATCTGTAAGGTATATCAGGGCCTTCATGGAATGGAGGAGAACATATCAGGAGCAGCAAAATGCATACCTAAAAATAGATGTCAACCTGATGAAACTAAAAATGCAGGACTACATGCATGCCAAACAGTGAAGGTAGCTTGGATGGACAATACTAAGGGATTTCACAATCGTCAGTTATGCTCAGAGCTCTGAGGCCCTGCCATATCCAGTCGTGAATGCAGGTGGACAGGTAATCAATTAACTGGCAGAAGAGGCACATCTCAATGTTGAGGGAACCCAGCACATCACTCCTAAAGAGAAGGCAGAGTGAATGATTCATTTCTGCCAAGTCGTGAGGTCTGTAACAGTGCATATGCGAGATTACAGTCTATTAAATTCACTCCTCATCCTATTCAGAAAATGACAGACAGCAAACAATTCTGCTAAGGGCAACGACCCTGATCACATTTTGAAAGTAACTGAGGACCTGTGCTCCAGAATTAGATGCGCTCCTAACCAAGCTGTTCCAGGATATATACAATCCCGGAATCTGCCTGACAATGTGGAAAACTAAGCAGGCATGTCCGGTCCAAAAGCAGAACTAATCCAAACCAAGCATTTAATCCCCAAGAGTTTGCTGACGATCATCGGTAAAGTGATGGAAAGCATCATCCATGTTAATTTAGTAACCTGATGTTTTTGTTTTGCAGAACACAGCCACATGCCAGAATGTAGTGACGAGCCCTGAGATCATCTTCTGACATGTCGAATGTATTTTCAGAATGAAAACAGCAGAATGAAGAGCATCACAAAACAATCTAAAAACTTGAAACAGCTATTTTTGCTTGAAAAAGCAGCAGCATTATTGGCAAATTGCAGCTCGAATTTTAATTAATTGTTTTCCCTCAGAATTATCCAATGCCTTGGAGTGTAATTGCACAACTAGGTTTAACTCGGCTTTCGTAATATCTTTCTTGAAAAAAGAACACTAAAACTAGCCTGAAGGATGTGGAAGCTTCAAGTCTCTTATGCACATCTCAAGCTGTATAAATGTGTAGTTCTTTTATGTAACACCTCAGGTTTTATGTCAAAGAGATTTTCTGCAGCATGAATGGACAGATCATTTCACACAGAAAATGTTTGAAACATCTTACAGTATCCTTAAAACGTGGCATATGATTCTTGCTGCCATTGGTGTTCCTGGTAAGTGGTCGTTACATCTTAAGCTCGGTAAAACTGTGTGTGAGTTGGCTTGGGTTTTTTTGTTCTGTTATTGGCAATGTGACCTACAGATCTAGTGCTGATCATTACGACAACACCCGATCAGTAATATAACTTGTCAAGTTTAGAAATCTGCAGTTTTATACTATGGCCTCAACACAAAATGTAGTTCATACCTCACAGGCTCACTAAATTAACAATTCATTATTTAGTCTTTTTGAAAAAAGAGAGACATGATGAAGTTTTTCGCCTTGTATTCAACAGGGAAATTCCAAAGAATGCCAATATATAGCGAAAACAACACTCTATACTGCATGTGAACAAAAAGTGCCCAGTCTACCTCAGATTACCAAGGAAGGACACGGTAACTCAAAAAATTGAGCAATAAATCAAGCTTGCTGTTTCACACTATTATTATGCAGTAGCAGCACGAGACGTGTTTGCCACTAACAGGGAAATGCCTTCAAACTAAAAATATTTCCTGCCTGCCTCACAAAGGAATAACGGGGTATTTGAATTTCAGTGTTCGTGTGATCTCAGTCCTATGTCCCAATGACTGGCGGCCATTAGCAAACAGCATCACCCAGCTGCAGTTTACAACAGGCAACTTACAGACTGTACCCAAGCAGCCCGCGCTTGCAAAACTCAGAACATGGTCTCCGACATTCGATGTGATTCCGCGATGGGACGACATTTGTGAAATAATCTTCAGTGTGCTAAGAATTAAACTGACAACCGAATTAAACATTCTCAGTGGGGCTTGCAGTGCAGCACTTTTCTGTTTACTGGACGCTAAATATACGAATCCAGAGGGTCCTGTTCTTCGCAAACACAAATAAAATGCAAACACATTGTGCCTGTTTGAGAAAGCAAAGTAAGTGACAGCCATTCGCTGATTCATTCTTTGGTGCAATGCCTTGACAAATCAGGGTCAAGCTACCTGTTTTTAATTTCAAATAATGCTTGGCAGTTCAATGTCAGTCGCCCCCAATGGTCTCTTCTCCATGGCAGCCTTTCGACCAATCCATCCCACTTGCCAACGAATCTGCACTTTCTTTAAATATGGCAGACATTGTTGTTTCCCTCTTATATTGATATTATTCTGAATTGCCTTGATTCGTGCAAGATGGAAAGCTTTGAAATGCCTCCTTCTTCATTAATACTCAAGTGCTGTGCTGCCAAACGAAATCTCACTGTTTGGTGGAATGTGCTCTACTGTAAATTCAGTCCTTGTCGCGGCAATTGGCTGATGGAAAGTCCCTATAATTATCCATTGCAGAAGTGTACTGACCATGGGTTAACCACAATGACCATGTCTTACTGGGGTACCTATCGTGGTAAAATTGTTCTGACTGTGGGTCACTAACCATAGTGGAATATCAGATGTCACTGGCCTTGAATAACTGGCATTAACTGTCACTTCAGAATTGCACTGGATATCGGTCAATGCCTGTCACGGGACAATCCATCTCTACTTTGAAATCATTGGTTCAGGAAACTGAGCTCTTAACTCTGTTCTGATAGCTGCGTATTTATTGAATAGAATTCATTGCAAAGCAGGAAATTTTTTGATATTTCTTTAAGATATTTGACAATAAGGGTACAAAGTGATGTTGTTCTGTTCAGATCTCATTGCACCGACAGAAACTGGTGGTAACAATTCACTGGCGTGGAAACAGCAGGAAAGCTCTGTTATAGTATGCAAATCATCATCAACCACAACAAAAACTTAAATTATATATACTGTTCCACAAAGTTGACTTCTCGAGAATGAGCTATTTTCATCGTATATTAATGTCTTAGTTGAGGGGATTTACCTATTTAACTTTCTAGATAATGAAACGTTGGTTTAAAAAGGATTGATGAGGGGCAACAAGGGGTTGTGGAGGGATAGGCAGTTTGGCTGATTCGACATTAACATTGCAAATGTGATCAAGTCTGCTAACACAAAAACATTACGTGTATTCTTGCTCTTATTTTACACTCAGTATTTCTCAAACCATGGTTACAAAATGCAAATAATCCCTGAATCCAAATTTTGCATAACAACCTTTTGTGTGGCAACTTAATGAATGTTTTTGTTTGAAAACCTAAATACAATGCTTACGCCTACCCGTTCATGACCCACTGTCCACCTTAGTGAGTATACCTTCAAAACATTCTAATAGGTTTTCTAAACACGATCTCCTTTTAATATATACATGTGTTGACACTTGGAATGGCAGAACTTGAGAATTGCTGCAAAAAGACATATGCTGTTGAAGCATTTCGCCTTCCATTCATCAGGACAGACTCGCAGGAATGCTAAATCTCAAAGAGACCAAAAATTTATACGCATGATTGGTTGGCAAAAGGATCTGATTGGTAGAAGCGTAGCCATGGAGAATGCACCAGGGAGCACTTAAATGCCAAGCTTTTGTTTAAGTTCAAACCAGGCGGGTCAACTCTGATTGGTAAAGGCAGTACCAAGAACAAAGAAAAGTACAGCACAGGAACAGGCCCTTCGGTCCTCCAAGCCTGTGCCGATCATATTGCCCATCAACTAAAGCATTTTGCACGTCCGGGGTCCACATCACTCTATTCCCATCCTATTCATGTACTTGTCAATCTGCCTCATAAGCACCACTATCGTACCTGCTTCCAGCATCTCCTGTGGAAGCGAATTCCAGACACTCACTTCCCTCAGCGTAAAAAAACTGGCCCCGCACATCTCCTCTATAATTTTCACCTCTCACCTCAAATCTATGACCCCTAGTAATTGACTCTTCCACCCTGGGAAAAAGCTTCTGACTATCTACTCTGTCCATGCCAATCATAATTTTGTAAACTTCTATCAAGTCGCCCCTCAGTCTCCATCGCTCTAGTGAGAACAATCCGAGTTTCTCCAACGTCGCCTTATAACTAATAATCTGCAGACGAGGATTGAACCAGGGAATAGGTGTCTACAAAGCTTCTGCTTAGTTTAAACAGGGCAATGTGTTGATATAGAATTTCTGTCCTGATCAGTTGAAGATGTCTGTATTTTAAGCAATATATTTTTAAATTCTCCTTATTCCTATTATTCCCAAACACTTTACGAGCAAGTTATTTCCCTCTAGAAATGGGTCAAGTGTCTTGTTGAGATTTATGGATTTGTTGAACTTTCTTGTTGTTTTCAGTTATTTTTATGTCTGGATTCTTGAAACCCTCTGTCCTTATGCCCCATTCATACTATTATATTGTATGAAGTATATTCTTCCTCCCATAATGCAGCACTACGTGCTGAGATACACTGCAATACATCGGACATTTAACCTCCATTCTGCGATTTCATCAATGTCTATTAGTATTTTGTTGCTCTCCTCCAGCACGTTAACTGTACGAACAATTTGGATTCATGTAAAAGCTTTGAAACTGAGCATATGTTCCCTGGGTGCATACCTTTATTTAATTTATGAGCAATGCGGTTCCTCGGGGCATTCTTGTGGAAGACACTGCTCACTTTTTTACCAATCCGGGTAAATATCATACCTATTCCCTGTTTTCAGTTTTTTTTTTCTAACCAGCCTGCTATCAGTTTTGGCGCTTACACCCTAACTCCACTTGATCTGTGATTAGTCATGGGATTGATGTATGATTTATTATCGAGGTTCTTTGGAAACTCAAAGTCCATTGCATTCATTGCATTATCCTAACCTACTATCTGTATAATTATATAATAAAGTTTGTTTAGTGTTAC
Organism: Carcharodon carcharias; assembly: GCF_017639515.1. Lineage (NCBI taxonomy): Eukaryota > Metazoa > Chordata > Chondrichthyes > Lamniformes > Lamnidae > Carcharodon > Carcharodon carcharias. The sequence goes on along the minus strand of NC_054484.1, from coordinate 117,113,370 downwards.
TTTCGGCTTGGTAATAAGTGCTGACTACTCTTCATTGTGCTTTGTGTTCCTAGGTGTGTTCTTATTGCGGATTTCAGTAAGAGTTGCACCATTACCTACCTTATGCTAAGTGGTCGTGAGTTAATTACACTGCCTTTTCAAACACATTAGGTGTTCCATAGTCCTTTACCATTATTATTCTTCTTAATTAAAGTTTACCAATATGTAAAGGTGGGCCTGGTACTTTTAAAAAAAAATGTATGCACAGATGGAATTCACCCAACCAATGGTTTTATCCTCTCTTTGTTTATGTTTATAATTTATTTTCCCTTTCTGTCTTGAAGTTGGTTGATGAATACATGCCATTATTATTTGACCGTTCAGTTTCACCTTTCACAGATCTCTCTCCCTTCTTCATTCTGAATTGTCATTTTCCATCCTGGCCTTCCTGTCACATAGCAGGCTTAACTTCCTTCCTCTGGGGCCCTGATCAGATTCTCAAAGGTTCAATGATATTTCTAGCCATGGCAGTCTGACTCTCTTTTCTTTCAAGTCCAATGATCCCCAGCAGCTCATAATCTGACAGCGGATGGGATCTTGTCTGACCACGAGAAGAAAGTCATTGCCTGTCTGTCAGGACTCAAACATGGAGGATCATTAATTTCCGGTAACTTCTCCCTTCCATTTTTTGCAGTTAATTTAATCGCCATCGTCATTCTATCCCACGGTAAGTGTGGCCCTTCCACTTGCACCACTCACTATCTGGTGCCCATGGCAGTGGCAGATCTACTGATCATTATTTCTGATGTCATAATGAAGCGGATCAATTTTTGCTATTCCCCAGGTTCTTTGTTGAGTATCACCTACGTGTGCACTATGTTCAGGGTTCTGACACATGTATCCACAGACTGTTCTGTCTGTTTCCCTGCACTTTCACCTTTGATCGATTTGTGGTCATCTGTTGCCAGAAGCTCAAATCAAACTATTGCATGGAGAAAACTGCGGCTGTGGTTCTAGCAACAACCGGCATCCTGCTCTGTTTAAAAAGCATTCCCGTCTGCTTCTTATTTGAAGCTGAAGAAATGACCTACAAGGTCCTGTGGTTCTGCAAGATAAAACGAAGCTGCTAGACCAAGCCCGGATTGTTGGGATTCAACTGGTTTGATACAATTTTAAATCCATTACTCTCATTGGCTTTAATTGTGTTGTTCAATGCTCTGAATGTCAGGCACATTCTAGTCGCCAGTCAAGTACTTAAGGGACTGAGGGCTCAGAATAAGGGAGAGAATCAATGTGACCCAGAGATAGAGAGCAGAAGGAAGTTTGTCATTTTACTCTTCACCATATCCGGCAGCTTCATAATCCTGTGGTTGGTATATGTTACACATTTCTTATTTTACACCATTACAAGAATGAATCCCAGATATTACACTGATCCTGTCTATATCTTTAAAGAACTCGGATCTACGCTGCTGATTCTAATTTGTTGCACAAACACATTATTTATGGGCTGAGCCACTCCAGGTTTAGTGAGCAGCTCAAGAAAACGGTGAAATATCCTTTTGAACCAATTATTCAATTAATTACTAATGAAAATAAATGATCACTATCCAAATACGGGTTCAGATGTTTCCAGTGGATGTAAGTAATATTTAAAGGTAATCACGGTGTATAGCAGAAGGCACTGCTTTTGAATGAGAGCTCTGAAATTTTGTTTCGGGATAAGGCCATTGGTTCGTAGCATTTCGCTTGAGCTGTTATGGAAAGGCTCATTTAAACTGCTTAGGAGAAAAATAATTTAAACCTTTTAATGAAACTTAGACAGGCGGATAGCGCCCACAAATAGTTTAGAGGCCTTTAATTAATTTAACACACCGAAAAAATGCTTTTTGAACCGACGACTGTGCGCTGCTCATGTTTCAAATGATCCTTCACCAATTGCAGCCCTCAATTCAATCGCTCAGCATCATCTTTATATTTCCCTTTCTCTCATGCATTCCTTTAGTTTCTTGTTGAAAATATCCACGTTATTTACTTTAGAGGCTTCCTGTTGTTGCGTTTTACTCATTGAGAAAACTCTCAGAAAATAAAACGCTCTTTATTTCCCTTTCGAGTTTATTAATAAAATCTTTGTTTCTGTCCCTTAGTTTTGGCTTCACTCACAAGTGGAATAATTTCTTGATATCAGCCTTGTCCAACCTATTCTTAACATTAAAGACCTCTATCAAATCTTCTCCACACGCCTTCTCTCTTACGTGAAAAGGCCTAACCTGTTCTATGTTTTTCTTGATTGCTACGATTTCTCATTTCTCGTGCCATCTAACTAAATATGAGGTGACCCATTGACTCCGTTTCTCCCCAGCAACTCTGCTCCCCACCCAGCAAAAACCATCTTCCCCCCCCCCCCCCGATAACTGTTTGAGGATCCACTCCCTGATAGAGATGGCACAATTCCACATCTGTAACAACATTACATCTCACCTGACATGTATCTACCTAATTAACTAGTCAGTTTATGCCCTCGCGAAGTCTGTTTCGACCCTTCTGATTCCTTATTGGTTTTTCACAGTTTAATATCATCCAGAAACTTTGAAGTTGTATCCTAAATAGGTAAGTCATTAACATATACCAGCAGAGAGAAGTTCTAACATCGACTCTATACACTTCTTAAATCTGGAATGAAAACTTTCATTCCCCCTGCTCTCTGTTGCCATTTATCTGTATGATATCCCATCTAAGGTAAGTTCCTCAGCTTCGATTTTCTGAATACGTCTAGCTTATTGTAAATTGGCATCTGGCTTTTGAAAGCCGGTGTACAAAATATAAGCACGACTACCTTCACGATATTTCTATGTTTCTTATTGAAGTGTTTCACACCTATTTTTAACTTCAACTGTTACTTAATTGCCCAAACTGCATGATTCCGTGTACAGGATGCTACTTTGGGAAATATTTTGCCAATATTTGAACTAAAGCATCATTTTAATAAAACAAAAACGAAACAGATAATACATAAAGTGGCCGTCTTGATGCTTTTATCACAAATATGATTTGTGGCAGAGCAAACTTAAATTCTACCATTGTATGGTTGTTTTTAAAATACTTTGGTGAAGTTATTAGTTATTCTATCTTAAAGAATTGTCGAACTATTTGCATCATGATCTGTTTATCGCTGTCAGAATCAACATAATAAATCTGTTCCTTTTGATCCCAACAGAAGTCACCAGTCAGCCCCACCCTAAATAATTATGATGCTTTCATCGCCAATATCTTCAGCTGCGTCCGCCCTACCTAATATCTTTTTCTCCTTTGCAGTCCGCTAAATATTCCAGCTCTCCACCCATCACCATCTAGTGTCTTAGCTCCTCCTTACCAACCAGATATCCTCCTCCTTTGCACAGCTGATCTTATATCGTCAGCTCCAGCCCAAATGGCCAATATCCTGAGCTCCACTTTAGCCAATCTAATATCTGCAGCTCCTCCGCAGACCACCTAATATTCTCAGTTACTCCCCAATCCACATAATACATTCATCTTGCTCTCACATCGTCTGGGCTCCTCTCCACCTCCACCCAACACCATCAGCTTCTCCACGCTTACTGTTTGCATTACGTCTGGTACTGTCAGCCCCCCATTCTCCACTTGGGAGCTGCCAGAGAACATCCTGCAAATCTCTCTCAGCATGAAGTGTACAGCTGTGACCCGGAAACTCTCAGAAAACTTCCTGCACATATCTATCCTCATGGCGTCGACAATTATAAATCACACATGTTCCTATAGCGAACTATTAGAAAACTTATTGCACATATATATCCTCATGGAGTCTACAATTATAAACCACATACTCTCCTCCAGGGATCGATTAGAAAACGTCATGCACATATCTTCTGTACAAACAGTTTCCAGCTGTAATTCACAACGTCTCCTCTTAGTAACTGTCAGAGAAGTGCACTGATGTTCAATTACAAAGAAATGACAGAAACGTCTTGTTGTTCTGTCTGATGGAGAATACAACTTTCCCTCCACTTTTCCTCCTTTCTTTCTCCCTCCAACTACCCATTTGTCATTTACCTACTGCCTTTCACAATTACACACCCCAAATTGGCTTTTTTCCCCACAGCTTTTATTTCTCGGTCTTTATTCCCCAACTTCTCTTTTGCTACCCTGCTTTAATTTACACCAGACTTGTAACTCCCCTAGGCTTTTATTACTCCAGCTTTAATTTTCCTATCTTGTATCTCCTCAGGATTTATTCCCTCTACTTAAATTACATCCCAATTTTTAACCTACTGGTTTACTGCCCCTTTTCGGCTACTCTCTGGCCTACAGTCCCCTCCCCTGCGATTAGTCCACAACGGCTTTGACTTCTGCCCTCCAGACTTTTATCTGCCCAAAGCAGGTTTGCACTCCCCTCATCAGCCACGTCTCCCTCCACCAATTTAACTGTAGCACCTGAAACATCTATCCGTGAGATTCTATAGCGTGGCAATATCTTCTCCATTCCCTGTGAAACTCCATCTATGAAAATGGCCCAGCAAAATTCCAGCACTCATGGATATCGGCGTAAATGGGCATCACGAATCTCCTGCCCATATGCAACGCCTTGCTCTATGAATTGCTAGGCCCCCGCCCGCTGAGAATCTTCCCTATGCGCTACCTGCATGTTGAGCTTATGAAGTTTACTTGCCAGGCCCTGAGTTCGGCTCACCACCGCCATTATCTGGGAATCAATAAAACCAAATAAATTCAAGTGGAACTCAGGGAAAAGGAGATCCATGCCAAACACCAAATTGATCCATCACGAAAAACACAAAGTGCCAAAGCCTATCCGAAATGAATTGGCTTCTGGCAACTTGAAGTCGCAAATGGTCAGGCAGCAAAATTCAAGAAAAAAAATCAACTCCATTTTATGTATTAAAAATGGCCAAAGAATGAGCTAATTGGAAATCCTGGCAGTAAAATTGCTCTTCTCCAGTCAGGGTAACTCAACTTGGAAGCCCGTTTTCTGCTCCTCGAAAATTTCACCTTCAATTCATTACAAAAGAAACTCATGGTATAATCGTGCAGTTAACGTGCAAACCAATAGACTCAATAGCGGGCGAGCACTTACAGGTAATTGAAAATAATTTCACAGATGAAAGGATATGTGTAGAGGTGAATTAGTGGAGCACGTTGTGAGTTATTCATTCAATCATTCAATGCAGAATGTTGTTCTTCGGCTAACAGTGCATGTTACGCTATCCCATTAACGCTGATATTTTCAATATCCATGTCGATGTCCGGACGCACTTTTAAATGTTCTCAATGCACACTGATAACAGATAACAGAAAAACACTTCGCAATGAAATCTGTGGAAAAATACTGCGCTACAATTGAAAACTTTGCACTCAGTTTAATTGGTCAAAACAGCGATCTAATAAGCAGCAGCTCGTGAGTTCGAATCTCGGTGCTGCTTCTACCTGTTAAACTGGGGCATTTCAATTCACCTAACCAAGTCCAGCAGAAGCAGTTTAAATTACTTTCCTCTGTAGAGTGTATAGGGAGGCATTAAATAGTTTATATACTGTACGCTTTGAGGAAGGGAATAGTAGAGGTTTTGATGAAAACCTAGGGCTGAGAGACTTATTTACACCCTTAGACTTTGTGACTCACACAATTTAGAACTTTACTGCGAACGAGGTGTCTTGATTTCAAGGAAATGGTATCACAATTTCCCACAAAAAATAAAAAATGAAATCGTATACTCACTTGTGAAATACATCTTTGTGCCTTTGTTTCTTCTCACTCCAGTTCCTGTAACTTTCTATCTGGCCGACAGGAATGCAATGCCCAAAGCCTTGTTGCTTCCAGTATTTTCTGAATAATCCAGCATCCAGCACTAATTGAAATTTGACTTTTGATTCATTTTAGTTCATTGCTGCCCTGGTATTAAAGGAAAGAAAGAAAATGTAGACCCTGGGATATTTTGCATTCAGTTCCAATCTGGGTATTGAATTTTCAGGATAGTACCATATGCACCCACCACGTGGGAGAGCCGGAATGCTTCTCCATTTTATTCAGCCTCTGATTGGAGGACAACCCACTCCGGGGACCAATCAGTGAGCCTTTGCTGTGCCATATCCAATTAAAGTATATCCTTTCTGAAATAAAGAGACCTAGAGGGTAATAGATTTCAGTAGAAGTGATGTGCAGGGATACGGAGGAAAGGCAGGAGAATGGCACTAAGTCATGGTGCTCATTTGGAGAGCCTGTGCAGACACGATGGGCCAAATGGCCACGTTCTGCGCTGTAATGGTCCTGTGTTTCCCCGACTCTGTGAACATTGCAGCCAGTTTTCCAGATTTGGTCTGAAGGAAACCCCGTGAAATTGTAGCAAGACTTCTTTACGCTTGCACTCGGCTCTCATTACAATAAAGGCAAACGTGCCATTGGCCTTCAAATGAACAGAATATGTGTCTTGATAAGTTTTTTGGTGGCTGTACAACAATCATGCAAAGGTAACGTGAAGAGATAGTGAAAGGAACTGGACAAAACCAAACCAACAAATAAAACATAAAGGAATAAAATGGAAGCGGGGATGATAGCCAAAAATTATCAAACTCAGTGTTGAGTCCAGGAGGCTGTAGATTGCTGAGTCGAATGATGAGTCGCTCTTCTTCAACATTTGATTCAGGTAAGGCCATTTAGTCCCATGAATCCATCGTGATATCGTGAAGAATTGGAGGCAAACTGTATTTTGCCGTGCACATAAATAGATTTGTTTAAGAAAAGACCACCACTCTCAGGTTTAAAATAAAAATATCAATTAACATGTCCAGAAGGGAGCTCTGAGCTTCCAGCACTCTTTCTGTGTGGAAATCTTTCCTATTTCAATGCTGAAATCTGTAGATTTAGTTTTTTTTTAACATCAAATTCAGTCCAAGGTTCCGATCCAGCGGAAAGCATTTATTCATATGAACATAGCTGTACAGGGCGACTTGGGTGCCCTGGTACGTGAATCACAAAAAAACTAGTGTGCAGGAACAGCAAGTGATTATACAGGCATATGGAATGTTGGCATTTGTTACAAACGAAATGGAATATAAAAGCAGTGAGGTTTTTCTGCATCTGTGCAGGCCTCATCTGGGATACAAAATACCATTTTGGATGCCATTTTTAAAAAAATTATAAAAACATTAGAATCCGCGAACAGTGGGTTCACTTGATTCATTCCAGGGATGAAAGTACTTTCTTATTAAGAAAGGTTGAACAGGTTTGGCCTATACCCGTTGGAGTTTAGAAGGAGAGGTCATCTTATTGAATCATATAATGTCCTGAGCTTACTTGACAGGCAGGATTCTCGAAGGATGTTTCCTCTTGCAGGCAGAGATTTGAACTCGGGGGCTCCATTGAAAATTAAGAGGTCTCCCTTTAAAGACAGATATGAGGATTTTTTTTGTTGGTCAGAGGGTGTTTAGCCTGTGGAATGCTGTCCCCATCCAGAAGTGGAGGCTGGGTAATTGCAATTTATTCAAGGCTGGGTTGTATAGGTTTTTGATGGGAAAGTGGGTCAAGGGTTATGGAGCACAGACGGGCAGTGGAGTTGAGAAGATCAATGATGATTTTTTCGAATGTTGGAGCAGGCATGAATGGCCCCGGAGACTATTCCTGCTCTTTGGCCCTATGTTCCTATGTTCATTTTTGAACAACTCGAAACATGGATCAATTTACTCCTTCAATCCTCAAGGAGGGGTTCATTAAATATGCAACCGGGGCTTAAATGTAGATCCTGATCTTTGGTTTAATTTGAGGGTTTGAAGAGACTTTGGAGGGAGTTCAATATGTAAAGCGAGCTGTAGAGGACAGAAAACAGAAATATTGATGAGCAGGTAGAGCATAGAACTTGCATTGCCAAAGGGGTGTTAATGGTGGTTGGCTAAACGACGTATTAGCTAAACGGTGGCAGCCTGTAATAATGGCTGGCCCAGGGTAAGCACTCTGGAAAGAGCAAGTGACAGATGGCCCAATGGGAGTGGGGTGGGGGGAAGGTGGTAGGGATAAAAAATCATAAGGTGAGGAAAAAGCAATGAATAAAAAAGGAAACAAATTTAAATGATAATAAGAATAAAAATATGTGGGAAAAATAAATAAAATTAAGAAATAACGATTAATATTGAAAGAAGGGGTGAAGGTGGAGGAGAGAGTTCATGGTCTGAAATTGTTGAACTCAATGTTAAGCCTGGAAGGCAGTAAAGTGCAGAATCAGAAGATGATGTGCTGTTCCTCCCGTTTGAGTTGAGCTTCACTGGAACATTGAAGCAGGCCAAGGATGGACATGTGGGGCATGAGAGCAGGTGTGTCGAAATGGCAAGCTGCAGGAAGGGCTTGGACTTGCTTGTGGACTGACTGAAGGTGTTCCAGAGAACGGTCACCCAGTCTGCGCTTGGTCTTTCCAACGTAGAGGAGACCACATTGGGAGCAGCGAATGCAGTCGACCTAACTGAGGGAAGTGCAAGTAAGTATTCCAGAGAAAAACACCAGCCCCCATTCACAGTTAGCGGTGCTGGTGTCATGGTGAGCGTGCCTGTTTCCCAAACACCTAACTCCGGTTTGATTTCTGGCTATTGCAGTCTGTGATCTCTAATCAAGTCGAATCAGACTGTGAAAGCATCTAACTGAACTTAATGCAGTTGTTGTGCATTTTACGTCAAAAATTCATGCAAGTGCAATTCAAATAAAAGTACTTTCCAGCCCCACTTATCTTCCATTTAAAAATTAGCTCAGGTTTGCTCCTTATTGTGAATAATTATAATTTTCCATGTGCTGTAGTGTGGAACCAGAATGAAATTAATGGGATAAAAAAAGGAAATTGCCGACAAACTGAACGGTTCAGCCAGCATCTGTGAAGAGATAAACAGAGCTCACGTTTCGAGTCCAATGTGACTTCCTCAGAACTGGAGAGAGTGAGGAATGTCAAAGGTGTGTTAATGATGTGGCAGTGGCTAAAGGAGATGCTAGTGGTGGCATAAGCATAGAAAGCAGAATGTGAAAATGGCTGGACCAGGGTAAGCACTCTGGAAAGAGCAAGTGAGAGATGGCTGTGGTGGGGGTGGGGTAGAGGGAGGGGATAGTGCCGGGAAAAAAAAAAATCAAAAATAGGTTTGATGCTGTTGAATAAAGCGGGGACGAGCAGGTAAAGCAAAATGGGTCTGGGATTCTACAATTTCAGGAAGCTGTGAATGAAAACGCAAATGTCACCGTCTTGTTAATTTTTTCATAATGATCATGTAAAATGCAGTAAAATGGAAATGTTCTTTCACAGAAACAGTTTTTTTCCTGCAGTGGAATAGTTTTTTTTTCTTTTTTTGGAAATTGATGAACTAAAGATCCGCCAACGACAACCGGTGATTCCCGTGTTTAATTTCATGGCCAGAGTTTGGTTTAGGCCTGACTGGTTCCAGCAAGTTCCTGCTCAGGATGTTCCCTGTGAGAGTTTAAAATGGCGGGCGTGCAGCGGACTCCGTATTAACAGTTCCTGTGCTCACAACTCTTCAGGAAAGCGCCAGGACCAAGCAGACAGCGCGCAAATGGACCGGAGGGCAAGTTCCTGGCAAACAGCTTCCGACTAAAGCACTGCAACAGCACTGCCCTGTTGCTCTGAGGGAAATCTGCTACCAGAAATCCATCGAGCTTCTCATCCGAAAAATGCCCTTCCAGCTCTTGGTGCAGGAGGTCTCTCAGCTCTTCAAGACAGAACTGTGCTTGCAGAGCTCGGCCGTCATGGCCCCGCAGGAGGCCAGCAAGACTAATCTGGTGGGGCTGTTTGAGGAAACTAACCTTTGCCCCATCCACACAGAGCGAGTCATCACCTTGCCCAAAGGTACCCAGCTTGCCCGCCACATCCATGGGGATCGAGTCTAAAACCCGGCTTCAGCACCAAGTGTAGCAACAGCTCTCGTCAGAGCCACCAAATGGACAAAGGGAAGAGCGGTGACACTGCTGAGACCAGCATTTTCCACCCCCTAAGTGGTCTTTACAACTGTCTGATTTTACTAACACCCAGTGTATTCCTGGGACATTTGGGGGGGGGGGGGGGGGGGGGGGGGGGGGGGCAGTTGAGAGCTCTGTGCCTGGAATCACATGTTGAACAATCCATGGTGAGGGTGACAGATCTGTAACCAATGATATGTGTTTGATTCCGGTAATGCGGCAGCTATATAATTAGTGAAGTTTGAGTCTGATATTTGACCTAGAATTCAGAAACAGCATATCCGGCGCCTGCCAAAAGCCAGATCACAGGTTTACTTAGATTAATGTATAGTGCTACTGATTTATCAAGAAGTGTTGTTTTCAAACATTATATTTAGAAGGGGATATGTGTGAGCTGAAGGTGTAAGGAAACAACTGCGGGTAAATGGAATTAAGGAGCTGGGGTTTGTATGAACTGATATTCGCCTAGTCCGTGAATGGGTCTGGTTTACTCGATAATCTAAGGCACAGATGTGACCTAACCTGCGGGTGTTTCTGCCTTAAATACGAGTTAAACTGGCCGTTTTAATTCAATTGCTATGGAGAATTGAACGATGTTTCTTATCTCTTGTGATCGCACCGCGCCTTTAACTTATTATATTCAGTGTTTACATTTCAGGGTTTTGTGACACTTTAAATAATTCATCTGGAACAGGATAGAGAGCTGAATCTTACTCATAAAACCAGGTTAATCTCAGTTATAATGAGGAACCAGGACAGCACTGATCGAGCAGTGCACTGTCGGACAGCTGGGAATGACGGAGGACTGCATTGTTAGAGGGTGTTGGAAAAGGGAGCGCTGCATAGTCATGGTCAGGACTGAGCGAGCGCTGCAATGTCTGTGGGACAGGACTAAGGGAGAGCTGCCAGGTCAGATGTTAGGTCTGAGCGAGCTCTGCAAAGTCAATGGTCAAGACCGAGGTAGCACTGCATTCTTAGAGGGTCACGACTGGCGGAGTGCTGCACTGCCAGATGGTTAATTCTGAGGGAGGGCTGCATTGTCAGTGGGTCAGGACTGATGGAGCGCTTCATTGCCAGGAGGACAGGACTGAGAGATTGCTCCACTGTCAGAGGGCTTGGACTGAGGGAGCGCTGCATTGACAAGTGTGAAGTCTGAGGGAGCGTTGCCCTGACAGAGGTACAGGACTGAGGGAGTGTTGCACCACCCGTTGGTCAGAGAAGAGGGAGCACTGCTCTATCACAGCTTTGGCACTGTCCAATGGTCATGACCGTGAGAGCACCGAAATGGAGTCAGGAAAGAGAGAGGGCTACACTGTCAGAGGATCAGGACTGAGGGAGCAATGCACTGTCAGTTGTTCCGTGCTGAGGGAGTGCTGCACTACTAGAAGGTTGAGGAATGAAGGAGCTCAATGCCGTCAGAGCATCAGGGCTAAGGGAGTGCTGCACTGCCCGATGGTGAACGCAGAGGGAGCGCTGCTCCATCACAGAGTCAGGGCACAGGGAGCGCTGCTCTACCACAGAGTCAGGGCTGAGGTTGCACTGCACTGTCGGATGGTCAGGGCAGAGGGAGCGATGCTCTATCACAGAGTCAGGGCACAGGGAGCGCTGCTCTACTACAGAGTCGGAGCTGAGGTAGCACTGCACTGTCGGATGGTCAGGGCAGAGGGAGCTCTGCTGTACCACAGAGTCAGGGCTGAGGGAGTGCTGCACTGTCTGATCGTCAGGGCAGTGGGAGCGCTGCTCTACCACAGAGTCAGGTCTGAGGGAGTGCTGCACTGTCTGATGGTCAGGGCACAGAGAGCGCTGCTCTGTCACAGAGTCAGGACAGAGGTAGTGCTGCACTATCTGATGGTCAGGGCAGAGTCAGCGCTGAGTGAGTGCTGCACTTCCCGATGGTCAGGGCAGAGTGAGTGCTGCTCTATCACAGAGTCAGGGCTGAGTGTAGGGTGCACTGTCTAATGGTCAGGACAGAGGGAGCATTGCTCGATCACAGAGTCAGGGCTGAGGGAGCGCTGCACAGTCCGAAGGTCAGGACCGTGGGAACACTGCACTGTCAGTGGGTCAGGATAGAGGGAGGGCTGCATTGTCAAAGGTTCAGGAATGAAGGAATGCTGCACATTCATGGTGTCAGGATGGAGGGACAGCTGCGCTATCGGAGGGTCAGAACTGATCGAGTGCTTCACTGCCAGGGAGCTGGGAATGAAAGAAGGCTGCATTGTTAGAAGGTGGTGGAAAAGGGAGTGCTGCACTGTCTGTGGGACAGGACTGAGGGAGAACTGCCAGGTCAGATGTTAGGACTGAGCGAGCACTGCAAAGTCAGTGGTCAAGACAAACAAAGAAAAGTACAGCACAGTAACAGGCCCCTTGGCCCCCCACGATTGCGCAGATCATATTGCCGGTCAACTAAAACATTTTGCAATTCCAGGGTCCGTATCCCTCTATTCCCATTCTAGACCAAGATAGCACTGCACTCTTAGAGGGTCGTGATTGGAGGAGTGCTGCACTGCCAGGAGGTCAATTCTGAGAGAGGGCTGCTTTGTCAGCGGGTCAGAACTGATGGAGTGCTGCACTGCCAGGAGGACAGGACTGAGCGATTGCTCCACTGTCAGGGGGCTTGGACTGAGGGAGCTCTGCACTGTCAGATGATCAGGACTGAGCTGCACTGAGCTGCACTATCAGTGGGTGATGAATGAAGGAGACGTTCAATTTCAGGTGGTCTGGAGGGAAAAGGAACTGCACTGTCAGACATTCAGGTCTGAGGGGCGCTAGACTTTCAGTGGGTTAGGATTGAGGGGCGCTGCAGGGTGAGAGGCTAGGCCTATGGTAGCTCTGCAGCGCCATGGGGTCAGGACTGTTGGAGTGATGCATTGGCAGTGGGTGAGGAATGGGCGAGCGCTGCACTGTCAAGGGTCAGGAATGATGAAGCGCCGCATTGCCAGTGGGTTAGACATGAGGGAGCGCTGCATTGCCAGAAAGTCATCAATAAGGGAGCATTGTGCAGTCAGAGGAACAGGACTGAGGGAGAGCTACCATGTCAGATGCCCGGACTGAGCAAGTGCTGCAAAATCAGTAGTTGAGGACAAAGGTAGCGCTGTACTCTTAGAGTGTCATGACTGGAGGAGAGCTGCACTATCAGAGGGTCAAGCCTGAAGGAATGCGACATTGTCTGAGGGTCAGGGCTGAGGGATTGTTGCAATGCCAGAAGATTTGGAGTGAGGGAGCGCTGCACCGTCAGTGTGTAAGGATTGAGGGAGCACTGAACTGCCAGATCGACATGACTGAGAGAGCACTGCCCTGTCAGTCGGTGAAGACTGAGGTAGCACAGTAGTGTCATGGCGGTAGGTTTGATGGAGAAACACATTGTCAGGGAGTCAGGAACGTAGGAGAGCTGCACCGTCAGAGGGTCTGGGCTGAGGGAGCGCTACGCTTTCAGAGGGTTAGGATTGAATGGTGCAGCAAGATCAGAGGCTAGGCATGAGGTAGAACAGGAGCACCATGGGGTTAGGGCTGATGGAGCGATGTACTGTCAGGAATAAGGGAGCGCTGAATTGTCAGAGGGTGGACTGATCGAACGCTGCACTATCAAGGGTTTAGGCATGGGGGAGAGCTGCTTTGTCAGAGGGCCAGGATTTTGGGAGTGCTGCAGTTTAAGAGGCTCCAGCCTGAGGGAACGCTGCACTGTCAAAGGATAAGGGCCGAGGGAGCGCTTCAATGACGGGTGTCAAGACAGACGGAGTGCTCTTCTGACAGAGGTACAGGACTGAGGAAGTGCTACATTGTCTGAGGACCAGGACTAAGGGATTGTTGCACTCTCAGAGTGTTTGGAATGAGGGAGCACTCCACTTTCAGAGGGCCGGGACTGATGCTGCGGTGCACTGTCAGAGGATGAGAACTGACGGAGACTGGCACTGTCAGCGGGTCATGGCTGAAACATCACTTCACGCTGAGGGTCATGATTGGAGGAGCACTGCACTGTCACAGGGGAAGGACTGAGGGACAACTGTGCAGTCCGGATTATTTTAGCGGTGCACTATCAAAAGCTTAGGCATGATAGATTGCTGCACTATCAGTGGGTCAGCACTGAGTGAACGTTGCATGGTGACAGGGCCAGGGCTGAGGGAGCACTGCACCGTGAGAGGGTCTGGATTAAGGGACCAGTCACTTCTTGATGCTCAGGATCGAGGGAGCCCTGCATTGCCTGGGGGTCAGGATGAGGGAGGGCTGCACTTTCAAAGGCTACAACTGAGGTAGCACTGCAGTGGCATGAGGTCAGGTCCGATGGAGCGCTGCACTGTCAGAAGATCAGGACTAAGGGAGAGCTGTGCTACTAGAGGTTGAGGCCTGAGGGAGCGCTGAACTGGCTTAGTGTAAGGACTAAGTGAGTGCTGCACAACCCGATAGTCAGAGAAGAGGCAGCGCTGCTGTATCACAGATTTAGGACTGAGGGTGTGCTGCACTCTCTGATGGTCATGACCATGAGACCACTGCACTGTGGGTCAGGATGGAGGGAGGGTTGCAATGTCACAGGGTCAGGAATGAGGAAGGACTGCACATTGGGAGTATCAGGACGAAGGGATAGCTACACTGTTAGAGGGTCAGGACTGAGGGAGGCCTACACTGACTGGGGTAAAGACTGCCGGAGCGCTGCACTGTCAGACAATCAGGACTAAGGGACGGCTGCACGGTCACAGGGACAGACGGTGGGAGTGCTGCATTGTCAGAGGGACAGGACTGAGGGAGAGCTGCACTGTCGGAGGTTTTGTGAAGAGGGAGCGCTGCACTGTCAGTGTGTGAGGTTTGAGGAAGTGCTGGTGCGTCAGGTCAGGAATCCGGGAGTGTTGCACTGTCAGAGTGTAAGCACTGAGGGAGAGCTGCCATGTCAGATGTCAGGACTGAGGGCGATTTGCACTGTCAGAGGGTCAGGAAAGCGGGAATGCTGCACTGTCAGCGGGTCAAGATTGAGGGAGGGCTGCATGGTCAGAGGGTCAGTGCTGAGGGAGTGCTTCACTGTCGGAGGTTCGGGAATGAAGGAGCGATGCTCATCAGGGGGTCAAGGCTGAGTGAGCACTGCACTGTCAGAGGGGCAGGACTGAGGGAGCGCGAATATGTCAGATGTCATGATTGAGGGAGCACTGCACTGTTGGTGGGTCAGGAGTGAGGGCGCTCTGCACTTTCAGAGGGCCATGACTGAATGAGCTCAACAAAGTCAGAGGGTCAGAATCGAGGGAATGTTGCACTCTTAGAGGGTAACAGCTGGAGGAGCGCTGCACTGTCGGAGGGACAGGACCAAGGGTGCTTTGCATGAGTAATTTTAAATGGGAGTTGGAAAAATATTTAAAGGCGAGCACCTTACGAACACACAATACACAGAGGTACAAGCACAAACTCGCCCGCGCATACACGCAGACAGTGTTACAATCACACACAGAGTGACTGGACAAAGGGAAAGAGGGCCAGAAGGAAGCTGGTCACTCATTTGGTTGATTTTTCCTGTATTCATGGCAGAAATGTTGTGTCTATATGCAGATCAACAAAAATGAGAAAAACAACTCATTTTCTTTGGAGGTGTGGGAAATCATTCTGTGTAAGGAGTAATTCATTCGGAAGGAACTTGTTCAAACTTTGAAGCTGTGTAGTCAGTAGGATTTGAACTTGCGCGGGGGAGCCCTGCTGGATTCCCAATCCATCGCCTTAAGCACTTCGGCCATAACTATGTTAAAGCAATACTGAAATCACAAAATTTCGGCTCAAAACAATTGGCAGGGTGAGTTTCGATGTGAATTTTCACTTCTTGTGCTTGAACCAAATCTGTTTCATCACTCTGCTGGTGACAAGGATATGTTGTTTTCCTCATTTCAGCCGAATCTGATTTGATACCGAAGGTTTCTTACATATGTGTATCTCTGTGCTATTTCTCAATGTATTTGTGTTTTTAGGAACATTATAATGTAAGGAGGAATTAAATAGGCATGAAAGAAGATTTTTTTCGAATGAAGTCAGGCGCAGCCGAATCAATTAACAAAGAATAGAGATACATATAAACAGGTCTGCAAACTGCAGATTTCTGAAATGAATTTGTATCCAATGCACAAAATCAAGAGCACGTGCCTTCACTAATACCACCAGCAAAGTATCCGGAGCAAATGAAGCTTCACAGCGTGGTGACATATTCCAGTTCTATCTATGCAGAGATGGACAATTTATTTTATTTACGTTATATCCAATAAGTTTATCGATTTCTAATGACTTCGCTGTAAGTTCATGGTCCGTCTGTTTGTTCTTTCCTCTCCTTTTATTTGAAATGAGTGTGTTCAACAGGTTGATGTTATGTGTGTAATGTGCGGCTGAAGAGAGTTAGCACGCTTTCTACTTTTGTGCGCTACATTGCTTCTCATTTTCAGCCCACACTACTGATTGACAGGAATGAGGAAAAGAGAGCCAAAAGTGTCAATCTCCCCTTGTCAATGCACAGCCGCTACATCAGCAAGTTCTCAGCTGTGCCTCTTTGCAGGGAACATGAAAACTGGGCCCCTCATGGTCTGATGCTGAAGCTTCAGAGGAACGCAGAACAGTTTGCACCCCCCACCCCCCCCCCCCCCCCCCCACCCCCGCTGCCCTCACTCCTCCGCCCGACATGGAGTGTGCAGGCCTACTGGCATGTGGATTCATGAACCGAACTCCCTGCTATGGACAAATAACTCTACTGCCAAGTGGTAACATCGGGAGAGCTGAAGCCTATGGCAGTAGACCCTGTCAAAATATCTGCTCTGGGGCCCAAAGGCAGACTGATGCCTAAATATATCACATTCTTGGCAACTTCTGCACCCAAGCCGCTGCCAAATTTAGTGTATTTCATTGCTTTTAACACAACTGGGGAGGGTCAGAGTGGCACCCTGCCGTTTGAAGAGCCTGGGAACGACATGTATTTTGCCAAGACATGAACCGTGGAGAGAGGATGCTCCATTTCCAGTGCAGAATGTTAAAACAACACGGGAAACAGCATTTATGATTGATATGCCCAAGATGATTGTCCTAGTGAACAGTGCTATGTCCAGCGGTGGGATGGGCCATAGTATCTCTCTAGTCCTTGATTGCCCACCTCATGCTGAGCTGCATGCAGATGCTAACTTGCTGACCCACAATAGGCCATCGGCTTCAAAGGGCCTTTGTAGATTAGAGTATCTCCTCAAAACGTGGGTAGGTCCATTACAGCAGCAAATAAACAAAACAAACCAACGTATAGGAGGTGCCAACTCTTCGACTGGTAAATTGAAACGTCAGGACTATGCGCACGGACCTGATTTGTTAGAAACACATGCAAGATATCTTGATCGACATGGAACTCGATAGGCTGAACATCAACATTAAATAAAACAGGAGGGGGGTGCTCGCGGAGCATGGGCCACTGAAAGGAAATCATTACACGGTCATCTGATAGCGGAACTGTTCTGTGGAAGCGTATGAGCAAAGAACTAGGCTTTGCTGTAAGGAACTTGCACTCTTGATGATTTAACCTCCCCCCACCCCGCCACAAATGCAGCAGAGGGTATTCTCTCGATTCGTCCTTGTGATAGAATATGTGCTTTCAAAGCTTGCTTTGTTCTTTGAGGCAGATTGAAACTGAAACTGGAAACGGGGAAGGGAATTGACCCTCCCAGTTTCTAAAGAGGCAAAAACTGAAACTGAAATTTGTAAACCATACCTCCTGTGCACACCGAGACTTGTTGCGCCGATGTAAAGGATGCAGAGCCATCCAAGTTCGAAAGTAGAAGTGGATAAGTCACATGGTGCAACCAGGGCAAGCAGAAGGAGACAGAGGCCAAACATATAAGTTGATAATAAGATGCTACAGCTGTTTATTTACAGAAGTGAAGTGCAACATACTTTGAGGTACCATCTCCAATGCCGTACTCTAAACGTGTGAGAACCAATAGCGGGAAGCCGCTGATTGGTTCAAGGCTAAAATCACGGTGGCTGAACCTGTCATTAAAGCCAAGCAGTCCCCTCATTATTTACAAGAAAGATCTGAATGACAAAACTCTGAATGCCGTAGGAAACATTTGAGGTGAAGTCGAACATGCTGCGAGGTGGTGCACCAATAATCAGTGGTTACAAAACTTCCAGAGCATTGAAATGTTCTTCCACATAGGGATGTCTGGTTGGGGAGTGTGCGGGGGTGGGGTGGGTGAGTGTGTGGATTAAAGACTCAAAAAAGCAACAGATTTATCAGCAAAACAAAAATAACACAAATAAAATCAATGCCGGGGAAGTCATCACTGGCTGAAATAAGTTGCTGTACAGATGGTGGAACTCCTTCTTGAGGGATATGTTATGGATAACATTGTCATTTTGGAAGATCTAGACACCATAGACAGCCCGCCTGGTCTTAACAGTTATGGATGTTGAAGCAATAGCGCAGGAGCTTAGTAAATGTATTCACTCGCTAGCCATGGGCAAAGCTCCAGCTGTTGATACTATCCCGCCTGAACTCAACAAACACAGGAAATTGACATGCCTGCTGCAGCTGCCCAAAGTTTTCTGCCTCTGCTGGAGGGAAGGGGCAGTGGCCAAGGAAATGCATAAAGCAAATATTGTGATGCTGTACAATAACAAGGGTGACCACAGTGATTGCAACAACTATCCAGGCATCGCCCTGCTGAGCAGGAGGGGAAAGGTATTTGCAAATGTTGACCTTCTCAGACTGCAGATTTTGGTTGAACGCATCTCGTCCAATCCAAGTGTGGTTTCATAACTGAAAGATCTACAATTACCATCACCTTCTCAGTCCGGCAGCTGCAAGTAAAATGACGTGAATGAAGGAGACCACTATATCTTGCCTTCACTGATCTCACCAAATCATTTGACCATGTGAACAGGGCAGAGTATATTGTTTGTTTACAATATCCATTACAACTCTCATTGGTCTTTGTGCCATGAAACATTTGTGTCCTGCCCACCATCCTCACAGACCAGTGTCTTCGTAATTTCCAACTGTTACATTTATGTCTGTCTTCAGTTTTGATGAATAGTGATCGGCTGAGCAGTTGGCTCTGTTTATCTCCCAAGATGTTCCTTGGCATTATGAGAAATTCCAGCATTTTCAGTCCCTGTCAGATTTCCAGCGTGCACCCTATTTTGTTTTCCTTTGTGGAAGGATGGAGGAATCAGGTTCAATATGGACTTAAGGAGAACTGATTCACAGGATGATGGGAAAAAACTGAATTGTGGGACAAAGCTGACAACCCTTTCCAAGATTCGAAACAGGCTTAAGGGGCAGAAATGTCTCCTTCTGAACAGCAGGCTTTTATGATTGAACGAGTTTAATTTCCACATGGACTGGGGGATTGAGAAATGGCTGAAGTTGTGAATGTGATGGAACAATGATCCCGGACAATGACCTGATGTTCTGTACCAACCAGTTTATGGACACAACAAGCCTGCATTTTTCCAGCTGTGGTGATCGAAATTTGGAAGATTTATTGGGTGGGAGGAGGTTCCAGAGAAAGGGAGGGGCGAGGTCATGGAGGGATTTGTAAGTAAGGTTAAGAATTTTAAAGTTGAGGTACTGCCAAGCCAGCTCCTGGTAGTGTAGGTCAGCAAACACCGTGTGATTGGTGAACTGGACTTGGTTCAGGTGAAGTTTCAGGCAGCAGAATTTTGGATGAGTACCACCATATGTAGGGTGAAAGATGGGAGGCTGGCTAGGGGAACACTGGGATAGTCAAGCCTAGAATGAACAAAGACATAGATGAGGCTTTCAGCAGCAGATGAGCTGAGGGAGGGTCAGATATGGGCAGTGTTTCAGATGTGGAATAATAGTGTATTCAGCTGATAACATTCTGCCATCTTATCCAATATCATGTAGTTTAGTCAGGGATATTGGGAGTGAAATGAATACAGTGTCAGTCATTTTTGTCTAATGTATCCTTGGAACAGGACTCTATCCAATTTAGTTCAATTGGAGAGTCATATTTTACTCAAGGCATGAACTCTGTTTTTTCTTTCCACAGATACTGTCAGAAGCGATTGCAGCATTTTCTGGTTTCCAGCAGAATCAGCAGTGTCTTTTTTTTTTAATTACTACTTACAATTTTGTGGCTCTTTTAATTTTTGTAAGTCTTCCCCTTTGGGGAATTTAGCCTCTATCTTCAGTGTGGTAGGCGGGTGATACTAACCATTATACCACCAAGGATGACCTTGATGCCGTGACCTGCCTGATTGTGGGACAATTCAATTTCTACAGCCCAACAAATCTGTCAATTTGTGTACTAATAAACGTCACAGATTCCAGAAAACAAAATCAGTCCACTTAGAGAAAGTATCTTGCCATCCTTCTAGTGGTTAATTCCTGGTAGGATTGGGCTACCCGATCATTTTCATATGGAGTTTATAATTATCCATTCTTAATTAGCACATTCGTTTAGATAATATCACCACCTTTAACACCTCTGTGTTCTTTTGTTCATTTGTCTGTGACATCTTTTGATTATCTGCTCCTATCACTGCTTGCTTGTCCCTAAAACCACATCACCCCCCAACTTCTCTCCCCCCACTCAAACCCCCCCCACACCTCCACCTTAAACCAGCATATATTTCACCCCTCTCTGTAGATTCACTCAGGTCTATTGAAGGGTCATGAGGACACGAAACATCAACTCTTTTCTTCTCCTCTGATGCTGCCAGACCTGCTGCATTTTTCCAGGTAATTCTGTTTTTGCTTTGGATTTCCAGCATCCATAGTTTTTTGTTTTTATTTCTATGGATTTTTTAATGTCTGAAGTGAAATCTGGATTTATCAACTCCCTTTTGTAGTTCAAACATTCCACGCTAATATAGTGGTTAGTTTCAATCTGACAATAGTAACACACAGCAACTAATTGAATAGCAGATCAAAAGATATAAATTGAACCCCAATTATGTCAGGATATCCAATTTAATTTTACAATTTTATGCACAATCCTGCTCTCAGTTAAGTAGATTTACTAATCGGAAAGCAGAATACTGTGGATGGTGGAAATCTGAAATAAAAACGGAAGATTCTCAAAGTACTCAGCAGATCAGGCAGCTTCTCTGGAGAGAGTAACAGGTTTAATGTTTCAAGTCGATGACCTTTCATCAGATGAAACGACCTGAAATGTTTACTCTGTTTCTCTTTTCACAGGTGCTTCCTGACCTGCTGATTGTTTCCAACATTTTGTTTTTATTTCATGTAGATTTAGTGCTTGATCAGAAGTCACAGACGCTGTTTGTTTGAAATGCACAGTCTCAAGTTTCAAGTTTATATGCAAGATGGAAAACTGCTTGTATATACAATGTTGCAAACAACATCTTGTAGAGGGAGATACAAATTAAATAAATGTAAGGAACCGATCAAACATACAAATAATACCAGAGACCCAGGTATAGAAAGAATCCCACACTTATACACAGTACCAGAAACTGACAGATACAGAATGAATCCCACACTCATACACAGTACCAGAGAGGCTGATATGTCTTTAACAGCGAATGCTGCTGCCTGGGCATTGCCAGTGGCTGGGTGGGAATGACCTTTCTACCAATTTCAGTTTCATCATAAGTCATAAGTGAAGCTGTAAGATTCACCTTGTGTGCTGCACACATGGCCATTTTCCTCATCCCCACCACAAACTCCATCCCTTGATCACTGATGCCCCATGTCCTCTTCCAAACTCGGGCAAGGACTTGGGGATGCTGTAATTTTGTCTTGCAAGCAGGGAAATTATCCCTTTGTTGTCGTGACCATGGAATTACTGTGAGTATGATGTGGTTCAACGCCCAACAGAACAACACAAATGTGTGATTCAGAATCAACTCTCAATCTGTACTGAACTGTTCTCACTTTTCTTCCATGTACAGTAAGCTTACAATGAATGAGAGGCTGCCAGCTCAGTTTATCACCATCAAAACATATTCACTAGATCACTGACTATCAAACTAAAGTTTAGATCAGTGCCTGAGATTACTGCAGATTGCAGAGATTCATTTATTATGAACCATTCAGGAATTTAATTTATCCATTCCCATTCCATAGTCTGTCTATCTAATACTGTTGATTGGAGAATAGGTTTGTCTTGGGATTTTGCCCATAACGGTGGATAGTAAATCAGCCGGGCTTTTTGGACTCGGCTCGATTCTCTTTTCCATTGTTTTTTGCTTTCCCTGATGAGGTGTTAATCCCTTGTGCTCTCTGTCTGTTCCAGTGGATACAACACATCCCAGCCGCTCTAATACAAGAAGATATGGGGAGCTCACCGGTGTCTGCATGAACTTTCATCCCCCAAATTGCTCCTCTGGTGAGAAACTGGCCTTTGAAATCAGCGGCCTCACAGATAACTTTCAATTTCCATTCAAGGATCTGAAAAACCAGGATTACACCCGAGTGGCAAGTTTATTTTCCACCCAGGTTCCAGCTGTGGTTGTTGCTGGTGAAGTCACTATAATTGTCAACTCAAATTTCCCTGAGATGTCGCTGTTGAGCATCTCCTTGAATCGCCGTTTTAACTGTTTGATACTACTAAATGAAATATTCAGACACTTTAGAGACAACTAACATAATAGTCAAAATTACCTGGAAAAACTCAGCAGGTCTGGCAGCGTTGGCGGAGAAGAAAAGAGTTGACGTTTCAAGTCCTCATGACCCTTTGACAGAACTTGAGTGAATCCAAGAAAGGGGTGAAATATAAGCAGGTTTAAGGTGTGTGTGCGGAGGGGTGGGGTGGGGGGGGTGGTTTGGGTGGGGGTAGAGAGAGAGACGTGGAGGGGGTTGGAATGGTTGTAGGGACAAACAAGCAGTAATAGAAGCAGATCATCAAAAGATGTCACAAACAACAGAACAAAAGAACACATAGGTGTTAAAGTTGGTGATATTATCTAAACGAATGTGCTAATTAAGAATGGATGGTAAGGCACTCAAGGTATAGCTCTAGTGGGGGTGGGGGGAGCATAAAAGAAAAAATATTTAAAAATAATGGAATAATGAAAAGAAGATGTGTTTGGTGGTGGCATCATGCTGGAGGTGGCAGAAATGGCAGAGGATGATCCTTTGAATGCGGAGGCTGGTGGGGTGATAAGTGAGGACAAGGGGAACCCTATCATGTTTCTGGGAGGGAGGAGAAGGCGTGAGGGTGTATCCACCACCAAACACATCTTCCTTTCACCCCCACTATCGGCATTCCGAAGGGATCGTTCCCTCCGGGACAACCTGGTTCACTCGTCCATCACCCCCTACTCCTCAAACCCCTCCTATCGCACCACCCCATGTCCACGCAAAAGATGCAACACCTGCCCCTTCACTTCCTCTCTCCTCACTGTCCAAGGGCCCAAACACTCCTTTCATGTGAAGCAGCATTTCACTTGCATTTCCCCCAACTTAGTCTACTGCATTCGTTGCTCCCAATGTGGTCTCCTCTACATTGGAGAGACCAAACGTAAACTGGGCGACCGCTTTGCAGAACACCTGCGGTCTGTCCGCAAGAATGACCCAAACCTCCCTGTCGCTTGCCATTTTAACACTCCACCCTGCTCTCTTGCCCACATGTCTGTCCTTGGCTTGCTGCATTGTTCCAGTGAAGCCCAACGCAAACTGGAGGAACAACACCTCATCTTCTGACTAGGCACTTTACAGCCTTCCAGACTGAGTATTGAATTCAACAACTTTAGGTCTTGATCTCCCTCCTCCATCCACACCGCCTTTCTGTTTCCCCCTTCCTTTTTTTTTCCAATAAATTATATAGATTTTCTTTTCCCATCTACTTCCATTATTTTTAAATATTTTTTCTTTTATGCTCCCCCCACCCCCACTAGAGCTATACCTTGAGTGCCCTACCATCCATTCTTAATTAGCACATTCGTTTAGATAACATCACCAACTTTAACACCTATGTGTTCTTTTGTTCCGTTGTTTGTGACATCTTTTGATGATCTGCTTCTATTACTGCTTGTTTGTCCCTACAACCATTCCAACCCCCTCCAATTCTCTCTCTCTCCCCCCACCCAAAACCCTCCCCCTAACACACACCTTAAACCAGCTTATATTTCACCCCTTTCTTGGACTCACACAAGTTCTGTCGAAGGGTCATGAGGACTTGAAACGTCAACTCTTTTCTTCTCCGCTGATGCTGCCAGACCTGCTGAGTTTTTCCAGGTAATTCTGTTTTTGTTTTGAATTTCCAGCATCTGCAGTTTTGTTTTTGTTTTAACGTAATAGTCAATCAGGTTGGAGAGGGTCTGGATTCAGAAATAGAGCATTCCAGATAAGGACCTTTGCGAAAATTCGGCCAGATTAATGATCACTGACAACAGTTTCTTTTCTAAAATCAAGATGATGTCAAACTGAATTAAAATTCTCAAACTCAAGTGACCCAAGTAATCTGAACTCATGTTCTCTGAGTTATTAACACAACCTCTGGGTTGTTCGTCCAGCAACATAGTCAATACACAAATCTCCCCTGATTGTTGAAATCTACTCCATTAAATGGGCCAGTTATCTAATTGCAATTTGTGGGTTATGACAATTAATTGAGTGTCAGTGACATCAAAAAAGCATGTAAATAAAGTGTTTTTGCCCCCCCCCCCCCCCCCCCCCCCCCCCCCCCCCACCCCCCCGTTACGGTCAATTCGGGACAACTACTACAAGAACACTGACTTGTTAGAAGCGAAACTATATTTATTCAAGCATGCTTGAGAGTCAGCTGCTCAGGACACCACACGTGGTTCCGAGTCAGTCTACAACCCAGAACAGAGAAATCAGCGTTGTTTATACAGCTCATAACAGGAGGTTCATACTATATAAGGTCTGTACATCAGGAAATCACAGTTATGTCATGGTTAGCACGTACATAGGGTGAGCGCAGTAATACAATTACAGGCAGATGGGACATTTCACGATACGACAGGAGATAGTTTCACTACAACAATGTAGATAAAGATTACATAAATTACCATATTAGTAAATTTAATCAGGGTACCATTGTTTCTTTTAGCACATAACAGGACACAGTGTAACCACAAACTTTACAAAGCTACTCCGCATGATTATTTTACACTGCTTGATTAGCTTACATCATTCCTTACTGCAATATAATCACATTTAGATCATTTAACCCATTAGACAGTTTAGCTGACTAAAGCTCTATTCCACATTACCTGTTCTATCCACTATATCGGTGTTATTCCCTCATTACTGTATGGTGATATTGTTGACATTTCTGAGTTGATTTTTGCATTAAACCAGGGAGTCTTATTCCTCTGTCCCTTAATCTGTCAGTCTGTGGCCCCAGGTGATAACGAATAACGGCTCATCATTCTTGTACGACCTTATTCTAATCTGGTCATTGCTGATCACAAATTATTCGTTCCCATTCCTTGACTTTTGAAGTCGGATGAACACAGTAGAACTTCACCATTTATTGTACCAGAGTGAGGGGAGAATAAACAAACTGTATATGATGGGGAATGTAAAATAAATCAGGAAATAATGTAATGTACAACAGGTCCATCAGTATCTGGAAAATGATATCAATTCAACAAAGTTATATCTTAAGGAACCTGACCCGGAACATCAAACTATCTGCTCTCTGTTTAAATGCTGGCGATCCTGCTCTGTGTTTAGACCACAATCAATGCATTAGGCCCGCAGAGGTTCAGGCTGTGGGTCCCTACATTGATCCTATCCAAATAATGCAGTGTAGTTTCCACTGGGTCACTTAACTTCCACAACTTGTTACTCTTTGAGCGGGTTGGTGAATTTACCAGGTCAACTTCTTTATTTGACACACTCCAGTCCTCTTTGTCATTCCAACTGTTTAGAAACTCACCCTTCAGTGTGCAAATTACAGCAATATCAATAGGGCAGAGTCTAAATTCAACACATTGTTTCAACAACTGGTGATTTCTTTCTTAGGGACCACAGAAAAGCATTGATACATTCAGGTCAATCCATCGGTTACAGAATCCGTTGGAACCTCCCCAACAGGATGCTCTCTCTGGGACACCCCATGCAGTGGGTGTTTGTCTCTATTGGACAGTGGGATCTATCCCAGCTGAACAGACCCTGTACCCACCCTGAACCCACACAGGGTCACTTCCCAGCTGGGTCACTGGGCAGTGATACTGAGCGGGAGCCGTAGGGGGTTTACCCCCAATCCCAGGAATACTGAGTGTAATTGTCAATGTCCCACTGCAGCCCAGACTGATACCCACCCTGGGCCCCTCCCTGTCTGTACATTTCCCCAGTGCCCCATTGGGGAACATTCAGCCCCGGATATCCTGCAGAAGCAGCGCCTTGCGGGGCCGGGCAGCTGAGTCTCGTGACCCGGTCGCTGGGCCTCTGAAGTCACAATGGGAGATGACGCTCACTCAGCTCGAGCTGGAAAATGGGAAATGGCCAATAGGATTTAAACCTGGAGCACGGCCGGTTAAAGGGGTGGGATAGAAACTCGGTTAAAAATGTTCCTATAATGAGAACAGGAATGTTTATCAATTGAAATGTTTAGACAAACACACTCAGTCCATATCTGGTTCCCCACAGTGACTTCAGCTGATTTCCTCCATTGAAACTGAACCGATTGTATTTCAGCCTGAAAGAGATGAAAGATTAAAGAGGAATAAACAGATTGAACAACAGTGTCAATAACAGGGAGACTGGAGTTAATGGGACAAATCTCCTGCTCACTGGCTCATCAAAGACCAGACATATGGCTGAAGATGGCCAGCGGGTCCCTGTCTTGTCCTGACTCGCAGGCCTACATGGGAATTGCTCCAGAGGTTTAAATTTCTACTGGGTAATAGCCCTGCTGCCCGGGACCCTGTGTGAAGGTCTCTGACTCTGGGTTAGAATCGGAGACTTGAGACAAATCCACAGGACTTACCTGGGTAGTTACCCAGGAAATGTTAGACTATAAAACCTGGTCTAATACCTGGGTAACTCCACATCCGAGTCCCCCAATCACCCCCCACTGACCATCATACTACACCCACACTAACCGATTAACCCCTCCAACCACCCCCACCAACCCAACTACCTCCTGACCTTCCCAACTCTGTCCTTGACCAAATCTGACTAAACCCCCGGCTTTACAGTCCGACCCAACAACGTGGCTGACCCAGACCCCTAGCCATCACCCTGACCGCATTAACACCCCCGACCCCGCCGACACCATCACTCTCCCTCTGACCCGACTAGACTCTGCTCGGATGGAGCTCCCCCCGGGGGAGGGCGTCACTGCTGAAGGTCCCGGGAGGAAAATGAAGAAGCTTCAGTTTGGGAGAATCTTGTTGAGCAGCGGCAATCCGCTTTTCATTGCTGCTGTTTGATAGATTCAGGACCATTTATATTTTAATTCCCATTTATATTTTAATTATTACAGTAGAAATTAACACAAGCACTCACTGGATCAGATTCAGAGTCTTGCAGGTCAGGATGAGGCAGCGGAGAGTGGGGACAGATTGGTCTGTGAAGGAGTTTACTCCCAGGTTCAGATCCGTTAGTGACCGGTTTGTACTGAGAGCGGAGGCAAGATCCTCGACACAAGAATCAGTGAGACGGTTATCACATAAACTAAGGAACAGGGGGAGAAAAATAACAGGAATTGGGGTAAATCCACAGTGTTTTATTGAATGCTATTAATAATAATATACAGTAAGAGACATTCCAAAAGCACAACATCCATTTATAAAGGAAAAAGAAAACACTATTAATGCTGCAAATTAAATATAAATATAATATACTGGAAATACTCAGCTGATCAGGCAAATATTTGCAAAGAGAGAAACAGAATTAAATATAGAAACATAGGAAATAGGAGCAAGAGTACGCCATTCGGCCCTTCATGCCTGCTCCACCATTCATTATGATCATGGCTGATCATCCAACTCAATCGCCTGCTCCCACTTTCTTTCCATATCTTTGATTCCTTTCAACCCAAGAGCTATATCCAACTCCTTCTTCAACACATGCAATGCTTTGGCCAATACCACTTTCTGTGTTCGTGAATTCCACAGGCTCACTACTCTCTGGGTGAAGAAATTTCTCATCTCAGTCCTAAATAGTCTATGCTGTATCCTCAGAGTGTGACACCTGGTTCTGGACTCCACCACCATCCGGAACATCCTTCCTGCATCTACCCTGTTTAGTTGTATACAATTTAATAGCTGTCTATGTGATCCCCGCTCATTTATCTGAACTCCAGCGAATATAATCCTAACCGAATCAATCTCTCCTCATATGTCAGTCCCGCCAACCCAGGAATCAGTCTAGTAAACCTTCGCTGCTCTCCCTCTGTAGCAAGAACATCCTTCCTCAGGTAAGGAGAGGCCTGAAGGCAGGGCCGATGGTTGGTGGAGCTGAGAGATCGAGTGGCCTAACGAACGGGCACAGGAGAGCCTCTGGGGTCCACAAAACATAATGCTTCTCTATCCATCACTGGGCACATATTGTAGTCTGAAGAACATGTTGGAACATGAACAGAATAACTAGGAGCAGGAGTAGGCCATTCAGCCCTGAAGCCTTCTCCGTCATTTGAAAGATGATGTTTGATCTGACTCTGGCTGATCTGATTCTGGCCTGAACTCTGCTTTCCTGTCGGTCTGCAGTAACCCTTGATTCTCTTGTCAATCAAATATCCACCTTAACTCAGCCTTGAATATATTCAATGACCCAGCCTCCATTCGCCTCCTGGGAAGAGAATTCCACAGACTAACCAAATTTCTTCTCATCTCAGTCTTAAATGGGAGACTGCTATTTTTAAAACAGTGTCCCTAAGTTCTACTCTCACAAGAGGAAAGATCCTGTCAGCATAGACCCTGTCAAGCCCACTCAGGATCTCACGTGTTCAATAAGGTCACCTCTCAGCCTCCTGAAGACCAACGGGTATAGGCCCAGTCTGCTTAACTTTTCTTCATAAAATAAAGCCCTTCATCCCAGCAATCAGTCATGTGAACCTTCTCTGAACTGGTTCTAATGCAATTATACCCTTTCTTAAGTAAATAGACAAAAACTGTATAGTTTGCTCCAGATGCTGTCTGAGTAAGGCCCTGTATAGCTGCGGCAAAACTTCCCTACTTTTCTAATGCATTACCCTTGCAATAATAACATATGAAATAAGAGCAGGAGCCAGATATTCAGCCATTCGAGCCCACTCCGCCATTCACTGAGATCATGGTTCATCTTCCACTTCAGCAAACATTTACTTGTATTAACCCCATGTTCCATGATGCTTTCAATGTGTAGAAATCTATAAATCTCAGTCTTGAATATACTAAATGACTGAGCCTCCTCTGCGGCAGTCAATTCCAAAGGTTCACCACCCTCTGAGTGAAGAAATTCCTCCACATCTCAGTCCTAAATGGCCTGCCCCTTATAATGAGACTGTGTCTCCTGGTTTAGCTACACCCAGCCTGGGGCAACCTCCTACCTGCATCTACACTGTCAATCCCTGTAAGAATTTTGTATGCCTGAATGAGATCACCTCTCATTCTTCTAAACTCCAGAGAACAGAGGCCCAGTCTATTTAATTTTCCCTCGCACGCATTGCTCCAGGAATTATTTTAGTGGAACCTTCATTGCACTCAGTCTAAGACATGTATATCTTTCCTTAGGTAAGAAGACAAAAACTGCATAGAATGCTACTGTTGCGGCATCACCAATGCAGCGAGACATCTTTACTCCTATACTCAAACCCTCTTGTAATATAAGCCAACATACCATTTACCTTTTTAACTGTTTGCTGTACCATCATTTTAGCTTTAAGTGACTCATGAACAAGGACATTGAAATACCTTGGAAGATCAACGCTTCCCAGTCTCTCACCATTTAGCAAATGTTCTGTATTTGTTATTTCCTGCCAAGGCGGATAACCTCACATTTCTCCACATTGTATTCCTCTGCCAAATTTTGGCCACACTCTTATCCTCTCCAGATCCCCTTGAAGCAATTTTGCATCCTGCTCACAACTCACACTTCCACCTAATGACCTGTCACCTGCAAACTTCTAAATATTACATTTAATCCCCCTGTCTAAATGATTGATGTAGATTGTGAATAGCTGTGACTGTATCCTTGCGCTACCTCACTGTATCACATCCACGGGTCTCCCCTTGTCTATTCTGCTGAGTGCATCCTCAGAAAACCCCAACAGGTATGTTAAACATGATTTCCCTTTCATAAATCCCTGTTGAATCTGCCCGGTGCTACCATTATTTTCTAAGTGTTCTATTATCACATCCTTTATTGCAGAATCTAGCATTTTCCTTTCTACTTATGTCAGGCTAACAGATCTCTAGTTCCCACTTTACTCGCTCCCTCCTTTCTTAAATAATGGCGTTATATTTTCCACCTTCCAATCTGCAGGAACCATTCCAGAGGCTACAGAATTTTGATATATGATCACCAATGCATCTACTATCTCTGCAGCCACTTCCTTCAACACTCTGGGATGTAGATCATCAGGTTCAGGGGATTTATCTGCTTTAGGTCCCAGTAATTTCTCTAATACTTTATTTTAACAAATATTAATATCTTGCAGTTTCTCGTTTACACTAGTCCCTTGATTCCCCTTTATTTCTGATCGATTTTTAGTACTTTTCCCTGTGAAGACAGACACAAAGTATTTGTTTAATTTCTCTGCCATTTCCTTATTCCACATTGTAAATTTTCCTGATATTGCTTGAAATGGACCAACATTTATTTTTACTAATATTTTCCTTTTTACATACCTACAGAAGCATTTACAATTAGTCTTTGTGCTTCTTGCTAGTTTACTCTCATACTCTATCTTTTCTATTCTCCATCCATTTCTATGTCCTCCTCTGCAGATTTCTAAAATGCTCCCAATTCGCAGGCTCTCCTTTTTCTGGCAACTTAATACAACTCTTCCCTTGATCTAATACAATTCTTGATTTCTTCCGTTGGTATACATTTGGTTGCTGGGATTTTGTGCATCAAAGGAATGCATTTTTGTTGTAAACACGTCACATTTCAAAGCCTTGAATGGAAATTGGGGTAAAGGCACCACTGTGATTCACACTCAGGATCTTCGGTATACTAGAAGGTCGTTGGAACTGCTTTATCCACAGAATCCATATAAACACCAGCATACCAATTGTCTTCCTAATCACTTGCTCCACTGCATGCCTAGCAATTCATGCACTGGGACTCCAAGATCCCTCAGTACTGTACAATCTGCAGTCTTTCTACATTCAAGTAAAATACTGCTTTTTTATTCTTACAGCCAAAGAGGACAAATTCACATTTTCTCAGATTAAACTCCATCTGCCAATTTTTTGACTATTCACTTCACCTATGTAAATCCCTTAATAGACTATTTATGTCCACTTGACAAGTTACTTTCCTACCTTTGCACCATCGCAAATTTAGCTCCCATGAATTCAGTTCCTTCACCCAAGTAATTTACACAGGTATTTGAGGCCCCAGCTCTGACCTCTGTGTCACTCCACTAGTGGCAGTTGGCCAAACCAAAAATGGCCCTTTACCCCAACTCTCTGATTGCTGTTAGCTAATCAAACGTCTATAAATACCAATATGCTACCACCTGTATAACAAATTCTTATCTTGTTATCATTTTTATCGTTAATGTCATACCTTCTCAAATTGCTTTTGGAAATCCAAGTGCACAAAATCTACAGATTCTCCTTTATCAATTTTGATGTTACTTCCTCAAAGAAATCTAATCCATTCGCCCCATGTAATTTTCAATCTGCTGGGCCTTCCATAAATCCAGGGAATTTTGAAAGACCACAACCAATGTATCTACTATGTCTGCAGCCATGTCCTTTAAGATCCTATGATGAAAGCCATCAAGTCAAGGGACTTGTCAACCTTTGGTTCTAATAGTTTCCCTAATACCTTTTCCCTCGGAACCCTGACTGTTTTAAGATCCTTCTTTCTTTTTACTTCTTGATTTTCTTGTCTCTTCTACACAAAATGCCTGTTCAACGCTTCTGCCATTTCCTCATTTCCCATTGTTAGTTTCCCGGCCTCATTCTCTGAGGGACCTATGCACACTTTAATATTCATTTCCTATATAAATATTTGGAGAACCTCTATCAGCTTTCATACTTCTAACTAGTTTTTTCTCATACTCTGCTGTTAAAAGGCACCTTTACTATGATGTCATTAATTAATCCAGTCTCACTGAACATTCCCAGGTCTAAAATAGCCATTCTGTGGTTGACACTGGAACATGCTCACTAGGAAACTGTCTTGAATACACTCTACAAACTCATCTTCCAGGCAACTTTTGCCATTCTGCTTCATCCAATATGTATGAAGATTAAAATAACCCGCGATTATTGCAGCATCATCCTTACAGGCACACATTATTTTTTCCTGTATATTCTGTCCAAAAGTGTGGAGGCATTAGGGGCCTATAAGCTACTCCCACAAGGACTGCTGCAGTTCAAGGAGGCAGCTCACTACAACTTTCCCAAGGACAATTAGGGATGGGCAATTAATGTTGGCCTAGCCATTGATGTCTGGATCCCATGATTGAATAAAAAAAGTGACATGTTACCTTTGCTAATTCATATTTCTACTCAACCTAATTCTACATCTTGATCTTCTGAACTAAGGTCATCTCTGACTACAGTACTCATGTCATCAGTTATTAACAGAGCAACCCCACCACCTTTTCCTAGCTTTTGCCATCTAATCACTTTTCTCTTTTTTTGCAAATTAATGGCTACAGTGACTAGGGACAGCCACCCAACTCTGAGGAGGAGGGGAGACCTTGCAATATTCCCTTACACCGTCGACACAAAGATCTTTGGGACTGACGTTACATACCTTAAAGTTCAGAGGGAGAGAAATAACATGAATCAAACTAAATGTTACTTTTTGTTCATAGCTAACACCAATAAATATGGACAGTGTTTTTAACACTAGTAACAGTGCTCAAATGTATTGTTAAATATGAAGTTATTCTAAACAGAATCTCACACTGTCTGGCGCTTACTTCAGTTTCTGCATTTTACACTCCGATCCCCTCAGAGCTACAGACAGTCGCTTCACTCCTGAATCTCCCAGTTTGTTATCAGCCAGGTTCAGATCTGTCAGTGAGCAATTAAAAACAGAGGCAAGATCCTCAGCACAAGAATCTGTCAGATCGGTGCCCTGTAGACTGGCGGGTGGGGAGAGGGTTCGAGAGAGAAAAAATAACAGGAATGAGAATAACTTTCCAGCTTTTTTGTCAAAGAACGTAACTAATTAAAATAACAATATACAGTGTGAAACATTCAAGAAACACAACTTCAAAACATAACAGCAATCTATAATTGAAGCTGTGGGTGTGAAATATAAAGGAATATTCTGTAAATAGTCAGCCTGGGAGACAGTATCTGTGACGGGACAAACGGAGCCCAGAGTCCCGCAGGGGGGCGCGCGCGTGCCTGACCCAAGCAGGCGGGGAATCCTGCGAGATGATGTCGGACCAGCGTCCTGACGTCATCGCGCACCCGGGCGATATTGGGCTGGGCGCGCACGCGCAGACGTTGAAGAGTTCCCGCGGACAATGAGGCGGGAAATTAAACCCATTCACGTCCCAATTGTCAGCGGGTTTTCGTGGCCCATCCAACCTGACGTTGGGGGAGCAGCCAATCGGCCAGGAAACCTTTACATTCTTGATGAAACCTCATCCAAGGGAGGGACGGAATCTCCGTTAGGATTTATAATAAAAATAAATATCTGGCTGTGTGTGTTTTGTGTGAGAGCTGCTTTCAGGAGCTTGATTGTGCTGCAGGGACAGTTTGGCAGCACCTTTTGTGCTTTGTTTTGTTAATTGGAGGTCTGCAGCTCTCGGAGGCATCTGTCTGCCTTCAGGGAGCTGACTGGAAGCGCTCACCAGCACTTACAGTGAGGCCGGTGCCGCCCTCTTCCCTCCCCCAGCGGCAGTGCTGAGCCTTTCCCCGGCTCCGCTTCACACTGGCTGCCTCTCCATTGGCCAAGCAGCGTAAGATCATGGTCGCGGGGCTGATCGGGCAGAAGCGCATTTCACACCCGCTCCCAGGCTCCCCGATCGTGCACCCGACAAGGGAAACATTCAGGCCAGGTTAATATTTCAGTTTGATGAGCTTACATTAGAACTGGGAAAAGCAGTGTCTGCACTGGTTTAAGTGACAATAAATTGTCGGAGGGAGGGGGAATTGCAAAATGGAAGTGCACAGATGATTAAGGTGACAAAACTGGTGAGGGTACAAAACAAATCACGGGAGTCCACACCTTAAACCCGTGTCACTTGTGTGTGGACAAGGAGGGAGAATGTTAAAGGAATGGAGGTTGTGGTGGGGAGAAAGATAATGGCTGTGAGGTCAGTATACACTGTTAGCCTTACAGCCTTGTATGTGAATAACGATAAAAGTGAACTTGGTCAAAAGGTCTTGCCCACCCAGCCACTGGCAATGCCTGGGCAGCAGCATTGGCTGTCAGAAGCATGTCAGCCTCTCTGTGGAGAGCCCCGGTCAGACAGAATTGACTCCTGTGCTGCTGTGACTCAGTGGGTGTAAGCAGGAAGCATCCCTGAGTCTCCAAGATGGACAGTCAGGCTGTCACCAGCGAAGGCTCATGTATGTCTATGATGGGTGAGTAACAATGGACAGTTACGTGCTTGTAGAAGAGAGCACACAATGTCGGGGAATGAAACAAGATGGGTGGCTACATCCAGATTTGTCATCCTTACACCAATGGAAGATGAAATGCTGGAGCTGGGAGATTGGAAGCAGGGCGGGCAATCACTGATGGTGAGATGGTTGTGGAGCTGAGAGAGTGAATACCCTAATGGATGGACACAGGAGAGCCTATGGAGACCACAAAACATAGTGATCATGTATCAGTCCCTAGCCACATGGAGTAGTATGAAGGAAATGTTGGAATGTGCATTGCCCTATAATCACTCTCCTCCCCCTCTCACAAATCAAGGGCTATGATTGGGGGACAGCCGTCCACCTCTGATGAGAAGGAGAGGACATCTGTGTGTACCATCACATTATTCCCCAACACCCTCGGCACAACAATCTGTTGGACTGACATCCCATAGAGTGGAGGTTAGGGAGAGAGAAATTACAGGAGGCAGAGGAAATGCAGTTTCATTTTCATTAATAACATTATCATTGACATTAATAATAATGGACAGTGTTTTTTTATTTTTCTAATCACACAGCTGAAAATGTACTGTTAGACATTCAGTTATTATCAACATTATTTCACACAGTTTGGTACTTACCTCAGTCTCTGTATTTTACAGCTCAAGTTCCTCAGAGCTACCGACAGTAGTTTCACTCCTGAGTCTCCCAGTCGATTACCACCCAGGTCCAGATTTGTCAGTGACTGGTTTGTACTGAAAGCAGAGGCAAGATCCTTGGCACAAGAATCTGTGAGATTGTTAATCTGCAGACTGGAGATAAGGGAGAGAAAACCACCAGGAACCAGGGTAAATCTCCAGTGTCCAAGGGAACACTATTAATGACAATAGTAATGTACAGTATGAGACACTCCATTTTATAGAGGGAAAGTACTATTGATGATGTAAATCTGAAATATAAATAGAAAATGCTGGAAATGCTCAGCAACTCAAACACTATATGTGAAGAAAGAATTAGAGATAACTTCCCATCAGCCGAGACTTCTCAGCGATTGACGCTGGGGTGGTTGGGGGGTCGGGGGGGGGGGGGGGGGGGGGGGCTAAAGCAGGTGACATTTTACCATTCCTAATTCTTATTTCTACTCGAACTAATTCTACATCTTGATCTTCTGAACTAAGGTCAAGTCTGACTACTGTACTCATGACATCAGTTATTAACAGAGCAACCCCACCACCTTTTCCTAGCTTCTGCCATCGAATCACTTTTCTCTTCTTCCCAAATCAATGGCCACAGTGACTACGACTGCCACCCAACTCTGAGATGGTGGGGGGGGGGGGTGGGGGGGGGACCTCATAATATTCCCCTACACGCTTGATACAAAGATCTTAGGGACTGGCACCCCATAGCCTCAGGCTCAGAGAGAGAGAAATAATATGAATCAAACTAAATGTTTCTTTTTATTCAAAGCTAACAGTAATAATAATGGACAGTGGTTTTTATACTAGTAACAGTGCTCAAAATATATTGTTGAGTATTAAGTAATTCTAAACACAATCTCACAGTGTCACCTACTTACTCTAGTTTCTGTATTTTACAGTCCTGTTTCCTCAGAGCTACAGACAGTAGTTTCACTCCTGAGTCTCCCAGTCGATTAG
Organism: Carcharodon carcharias; assembly: GCF_017639515.1. Lineage (NCBI taxonomy): Eukaryota > Metazoa > Chordata > Chondrichthyes > Lamniformes > Lamnidae > Carcharodon > Carcharodon carcharias. The sequence goes on along the minus strand of NC_054484.1, from coordinate 117,077,154 downwards.
CACCCAGGTCCAGATCTGTCAGTGACTGGTTTGTACTGATCACAGAGGCAAGATCCTTGGCACAAGAATCTGTGAGTTTGTTATTCCTCAGACTGGAGATAAGGGAGAGAAAATCAACAGGAATCAGGGTAAATCTCTGGTGTCCAAGGGAACACTATTAATCACAGTAGTAATGTACAGTGTGAGACACTCCGTTATATTGAGGGAAAATGCTATTGATGATGTAAATCTGAAATATAAATAGAAAATGCTGGAAATACTCAGCAAGTCAGATACTATATGTGAGGAAAGAATTGGAGATCACAGTTTGAATTGTAAGCTCACCCGCCAGTGGGTTTTTAAGCAATGGGTGAGAGTACAATTTTTCGTCTGGGCTTCCCACCAGCCGAGACCTCTCAGTGATTGACGCTGGGGTGGGGTTGGGGGGGGGGGGTGGTGCGCTGGTGGTGGGTGGTAGGGGGCCTCAGACGGACCACCCGCCCTCGACCCAGTTGTGGACCTTAAGTGGCCAATTATTGATCACCTGAGGGCCCTTTCCCACCCAGTCCCAATTTTCAGGTTGGTGGGAGGAGTTCCTGGGTCTGGTGGATGCCCAAAAATAACTGGATTCAGGCCTTTGACTTAAGGGGCTGGGGGTGGGGAGGTGTCTCCATCAGAAGCCTCCTTTTAACCTCGGGCATTCCCCATCCCCCCTGCCCCCAGCTGGCCCACCATGGTCCAGCGGCCACAGTACTTCCCTCCAACCCTCAGTCCGCCTCTTCCCTGACACCCCAATCTCCTACTATCCAGCCCCCAGGCCTCCCTCACCCTCCCCATCCTGAGACCCCCAAAACTTACATTTTCCTGGACTCCCAGGACTTAGGCTCTGGGGAGTGCATGCAGTCTCAGTCCTGTCCACAGCAGCTTCAGGCACTGCATGAACTGGAGAACTGCCAGCCAATCTGATAGTCTGGCAGGTCTCAGAGACAGGACTTCCTCCCAAGTGAGGAGTGGAAGTCCTGCCTGCAGCCTATTACCACTCATTGGAGCCTGAAATCTCCCTGGGACAGTGTTAGCGGAGATGTGTTCCTCACCGAATCTTCGGATGGCGGGATGGGAAACACCACCATCCTAAAAATCCTGGCCCAGGTTTCGGTTTGTTGAGCCTTCATCAGAACTGGGAAAAAGCCAGGACTTGACTGGTATTAACCGACAGGGAAATGGGGGAGAGGGAGGTAAGAAAGGAACAAAATGGAAGTGCAGAAGTGTTTAAATGATGAAGGGATGATGGTGCATGAAGGACAGCAATCATTAACTCCTGGTGTGAGACTTTGCTTTTTGAGAGCCAAGTTGCAGCATGAAATGTGGTCAAACATCTGTTTCAGGTGACAATTAACAGCTGAGTAGGAAAACTGGTTTGGCGTCTGCTAACATTATAATCAGACAATGGGACAGATAAGCCTGTATGGGTCAACCATCAGCAGGAACAAGCTGACCTTTGTGCCTCTTGATTAAAGATCAAACACTGTTTAAAGTGAGTGAGAACATAAGCTAACAAGTTCAGCCAAGTTGGTCATCAGAGAAAGAGCAATCACCATTTTGGGATTAGGGCTACATAAAGTATGAACTGAGATCTGGATATAATACTCACACCTGCAGCCAGCGACAGTCACCGGAAGCAGGATCTACATCCTCGTCAGAAGACCAGCCGAGGGGTGATTGTAAGTGTTATACTAACAGCTTTAGAAATAGCAAGCTCGGATAGGGATATTGAGTTCGACAATTTTAGATCATGAACACTCTCCTCCTTCCCCACCCCCTTTCCGATCCCCTTTTTTTCCCAATAATTTAGATACATTTTTATTTTCCCACCTATTTCCATTATTTTTAAGTGTATTGTTTTATCTCTACCTTTCAGCCTATTTTGATCCCTTTCCCCACCCCCCCATCCACCTCACCCCAACTAGGGCTATCTGTGCTTTGCTCGTCCTGCTTTCTACCCTTAATTATCACATTCCGTAGATAATATCACCACTTTCAACACCTCTTTGTCCTTTTGTCTGTGACTTTTTTTGGCTATCTCCACGTATCACTGCCCCTCTATCCAGCTCTACCTGCCCCCTACCCGCCCCCCCTCCACCCTTAAACCAGCTTATATATCACCCCTTTTATATTTTTACTTAGTTCTGTTGAAGAGTAATAGAGAACCAAAACGTTAACTGTGTTCCTCTCCGCAGATGCTGCCAGACCTGCTGAGTTTTTCCAGATACTTTTATTTTAGTCTAGGGACTTGATGTCTCACATGTATGACATGTGCGACTAATTGTAAGCTTATTGTAAATGGAAGTAAAGTGGGAACAGTTCAGTACAGATTGAGAGTTGATTCTCAATTGCACATTTGTGTTGTTGTGTTGGGCGTTGAACCACATCATACTTGCTGTAATTTTAGGGTCAGGACCTCAAAGGGATAATTTCCCTGCTTGCAAAACAAAACTAAAGCATCCCCAAGTCCTTGCCCTGGGTCGCTAGAGGACATGGAGCATCAGTGATCGGGGATGGAGTTTGTGGTGGGGATGAGGATAATGGCCATGAATGCAGCACACAAGGTGAAGCTTACAGCTTCACTTATGACTTATGATGACAGTGAAATTGGTAGAAAGTTCATCCCCACCCAACCACTGGCAAAGCCCAAGCAGCAGCATTGGCTGTTAGAGACACATCAGCCTCTCTGGAGGGCCCAGTCAGAGTTGATTTCTGATGACCAAATGGCTCCATGCAGTAGCCATCTCTATGGTGTCATGATGGACAGTCAGGCTGCACCAGCTTAGGCTCATTCCGGACTTTGATGGAAGGTGAAGCGCTGGAACTGGGAAGCCTAGAGGCTGGGCAGCAATCACTGATGGCGAGATGGGTTGTGGAGCTGAGAGAGAGATTCTTCGAATGAATGGACACAGGAGAGCCTCTGGTGACCACAAAACATAGTGTTCATGGGTCCATCACTGTTCACACACAATAATCTGAAGGGTGTGTTGTAATGTGCATTGCCCTCGAATTACTCTTCTCACTCTCACAAATCAAGGACTCCTGTGACCTGGGGACAGCCCACCTCTGAAGAGGAGGACCTGCACCCTCAGCACAAACATCTGTGGGGCTGATATCCTTTACATGGGGTTAGTGACAGAAATTACATGAATCAGAGAAAATGGAGATTTTTTAAAATTCATAACTTTATCACCGGCACTAATAAAATTGTACAGCATTTATTTATTATACAAGGAACAGTGCTGACATTGTTTTGTTTTCTATCCTATTATAAAGACAATATCACACATTCTGTACTTACCCCAGTTTCTGTACTTTACAGTTCGGATCCTTCAGAGCCTTAGACAATAGTTTTATCCCTGAACATCCCAGTTGACTATTGTCAAGGTTCAGATCCATCACTGACCGGTTTGTTCTGAGAGCAAAGGCGAGATCCTTGGCAGCAGAACCTGTGAGATCATTATAACCCAGGCTGAAGATCAGGGGGGAGAAATAGAACAGGGATCAGGGTAAAGTCAGTGTTTTAAAGACCATTAATATCATTAATAATAAATAATGTGAGAAATTCAAGAAACAACTTCCATTTATCTAGAAGGTAAAATATTATCGTTGGTGTAAATCTGAAATCTAAATAGAATATGCGGGAAATACTCAGCAGGTCAGGCAATATTTGTTCAGAGAGAAAAAGAGTTAAATGTTTCTGTCAATGCACTTTCATTAGATTTGGTAAAATAAACAGCTAATCAACAGGTTTTACGCAGCAGGGAAATGAGGATGGGAGGGCGGCAAGGAAAGGACAATATGAAAAAGGATGATGATACCAAACAAAAGCACAGGATTCCCGTGTCCTTATCCGGATTGCTATGGAGGGGCATGGGATGGTCAATGTCTCAGGAATGGAGTTTGTGATGGGGCTGAAGATAATGACTGGAATTTTACCAGAGGCGGCGAAGGCCTGATCAGATCGTAAGTGGGTGTTTGGACGTAGGGTCAGGGTAGTCAGAGTTACCAATGCGATATTATCAGAGCTGACAGGTGGGAGGAGCCGTCCACTTCGGTGGTGCAGACAGGGGACGTCCCGGTTCAGACAATGCTGTCGCCATCTGTAAAGGCAGCCAGCAGTACTTTCAAACACAGCAGCTCGGGAGGGACTAGCGAGAGAGCCCTGGTTAATGAATGAAGAGCTGAAATGGCAGAAGGCAGATCAAGGGTTGCACGCTGATGAGTGCTGCATGCAGGACACATGCATGTGGTGCCATGCGGGACAGTCAGGCTGCCACCAGTATAGGCTCGTGTGTCTCTTTGATGGGCGAGGTACATGAAGATTTCTATGCTTCCAGATGAAAACAGCTGACTAGAGGGCCTGAGCCAAGATGGGTCGCTGTGTCCCAGATCTCCTCATCCTTACACCCACAGAAATTTAGACAAATGAACTGGGAGATCTGGAGGCAGGGTGGGCAATCACTGATGCTGAGGTGGGTTCTGGAGCTGAGAGAATGAGTGCCCTAATGGATGGACACAGGAGACCCTCTGGTGAGCACAAAACATACATTTGCCTAGAAACACTATTTTCTTTCACAGATCGAGGGCTGTGACCGGGTGACAGCCATCCACCTCTGAGGGAGAGAATCCTCGGAGGAGAAAGGTCAGCACCCCGCCTCCACCTCAGCTGACAGCGCAGGGGGAGTGCAATGTAGCAGCCCCAAACTTCTTTAGAAGGTTCATCTCATTAGACTTGGGTTTCACAGGGTTATATTTTGTTGTGACATATCACCTTGCTGTGTATGTGTCTTCAATGAATTTTAAGATGGTGCATCACAAAAAAAACTTTCACCATTATTTTAAAGAACACTACTGGGCCTTTAACAGTTCACTGCCTCCTGCAAAGTGCGAGAATGGAAGGACAACACAGAATGATTTCAATTCATTTCCAACGTTATTGCCTCATGTGATAACGGTTCCAGGGAAATGTTAAGGACATTCAAAGAAACAGCAACAGAGCTGCACAAGGAGGAAGATTAATTATGTTAAATGGGTGCCTAAGTAAAGACTCATATGGAACACGACTGTATGTTGAATCTCAAGCTTCACTTGCACATTGTGACCAGGTGACAGTGCAAGACAGGGATATAGTTCCAAGTCAGGATGGTGTGTGACTTCGAGGAGCACTTGCAGTTTCTGATGCATCTGCTGACCTTGTCCTTCCAGGTGGTAGAGGCCACGCTTTTGGAAGTTGCTGTTGAAGGAGTCTAGGTATGATGCTGCCGCCAATGTGGGTCGGTGGTGGAGGGAAAGGATGTTAAGTTGGTCAATGGGATTCTGTTCAAACATGCTCATTTGCCCTGGATGGTGTCGAGCTTCTTGATTGTTATTAGATCTTCACTGATCCAGGCAAGTGGAGAGCTTTCCTTCATATTCCTGACTTTTGGCCTTCTGGATAGTTAAAAGATTTTGGGGTCTCAGGAGGTGAGTTACTCACTGCAGAATTACCAGCCTCTATGGGTTGTGATGGGGGTGGTGGTGATGGACGTGGTGGTGAGGTTAGATTCTCTCTTGTTGGAGATGGTAATTGCCTGCCTCTTGTGTGGTGCATTAGTTACTTGCCACTTATCAAGCCAAGCCTACAAATTCTCCAGGTCTTGCTGCACAAGAACAAAGAAATAGGAGCCGGAGCAGACAATATTATCATGGATGACCTAGGGCTTCAATTCCACTTTCCCACCCCCTCCCCATGTTGCTCAACCCCATGAGGGACCAAAAACCTGTTTATCTCAGCCTTAGAATTATTTATTCAACGATGGGGATCCACAGCCCTCTGGGATAGAGAATTCCGAAGATTCATAACCCCTTAAATGAAACATCAGGCCTTAAGGTTCAGTAGCCTATACTGGGATTGTTTCCCTGCAGACAGAAGTTAGGGAGCTAGGTAAGAAATTAGCAAGTGTGGCCTGAAAAGCAGTAATCTCTGGATAACTCCTTGTATCCCACACAAGTGAACGCAGAAATAGGAGGATAAGAATTAGTGGCTGGAAAGATGGTGCAGGGGAAATGGATTTAGAATTACTGGGACTTTGTAACCAGCTCTGAGGGAGTTAGGACCTCTACAGGCCAGCTGCATTGCACTAAACAGAGCTGGAACTGAGTTCCACGTGATTTGCTCCTAATATTGAGGATGGTTTAAACTAACTTGGCAGGAGTTTGGGAGCCAGGAAGTAATATCAGAGAATAACACCAAGGAATACAGGGAGAAATATATAGCATTAGATTAGGAAATAGTAAGTTATTAAGTCTATAAAGAGTCAGGGGGAAGACAATAACGTCTAGATCAGGGTTACAGAGCATGATTGTGAATGCATGGAGTGTGGTAAATAAGATTGGTGAGTTCTAGGTGCACTTGCCTTATTGAAACATGTTGCTGTGGCAGTAACAGAGGCCTCACTCAGTGAATGACAGGGCTGGGTAATAACTATTCCTGAATACACGGTATTCAGGAAAGATAGGAAAGGACAAAATGGAATGGGGTGGTTGGAATGATTAAGCTGAATATTTCAGTGCTGGAGAAAGGGGATGATCCAAAGAGGTCAAGGACAGAATTTATATGGCTAGATCTATGGAACAAAAAAGGTGCAATTACATTGCTACTCTACAGGCTACCAACTAGGGGAAAGATGGAGAAGAACAAATTTGCAAGGAAATTCCAGAGAGGTGCAAGAATTAAAGAGTAATTATAATGGGGAACTTTAATTATCCAAATATAGACTGAGATAGTATTGTGACAGGCAGAGAGGGGCAAGAAATCCTGGAGTGACCAGGAAATTGTTCTACAGCAGCGTGTTTCCAGTGTGAGAAATGTTGCAGAGCTTGACATGATTCTTTGGAATGAGATGGGCCAACTGGATCAAGTATAAAGGAGTCATCACTGTATCATAAGGTTTAGGCTGACTATGGAATAAAACAAAGAACAGTCCAGAGTAAGAATAACTAATATGGGAAAAGCCAACTTTAATGGTCTAAGAATGGGTCTGACCCAGTTAAATTGGACTGTTTGAGCCAATAATCGTCAGACGTGGCGGGTCTGCCACATTGAGGATGGGAATATTGGTGGAGCCTTTTCCTCCAGTGAGCTGTTTAATCACCCGTCACCATTCACAACCGGATGTGACAGGTGTAGAAAACTTTGATCTTATCAGTTAGTTGTGGGATCACTTGCTTCTCCCATTAGTTGGCCTGCAAGTTGTCCTGGGTAGCAGCCTCACCAGTTTGGGATCTCATTTTTAGATGCACCCAAGTCTAAGTCATTAGCATGAATTAAGAAACGTAATACTGCTCATCCTGAAGCAACCGGTGGAGAGCTCCACTGTCTGCTTCCTCGAACTGAAAAACATCCATTAACAACTATTTTCTGTTTCCTGTCACTCAGGCACTTTTATATCCATGCTGTCACAATCCCTTTTAATACTTGGGATTTAACTTCGTTGCCAAGCTAATTATATGCCTATTAATAAGTTTTATTTTAAATACAACTATTCCCAATACTAATAATAACATACAGTGTTTGTGACTCAGATTAATAAATATGGAAATTATTGTCATTGGTAGCTGCGCCTTGAGCTCTTCAGCCCCAAGCTTTGGATTTCCCTTCTTATTTCCTTCCACCTCTCTACCCCTCTCTTCTCCTTTAACACTCTCGTTAAAACCTACCTCCCTGACTTGGCTTTTAGTTGCCTGTACTAATATCTCATTTTCCACACTGCCCAAGTCTGTTCGATAACACTCCTGTGAAGTGTCTCGGGACAATTAATCATATTAAAGCTGCTATATGAATGAAAGTTTATGTTGTTGTTGATGGCACCATGACTGATACTAATGATACCGTCCAATGTTCGACATCCCGTTATCAGAAACAACATCTCACACAGTTTCTGAATTTTACTGTTGGGTTATTGGGAGTCACAGAATTTGCTAGCTTATTCATTTTGATAGTTTAGTAACTGTCTTACCAATATATTTATGCAAGTTTTACACTTTTATTACAAACTGAGAAGCTTTCAAGTTTAAAGATCTATAATGTTACTCCCTGATTAACCTAAGCTATAAATGTAAGAATACAATATGGGGTGGAATTTTACGGCACGGGAGGGGCTTTAAAATAGGATGGGCCGTTCGCAATCCATTGACTTCGGCGGGGTCTGGAAAATCCCGCTGGGGAGAGAGGCCATAAAATTCAGCCATTGGAATTGTAGAAGCAATAATCGTTTTGTCCGTTTGTTAATTCTGATTCACGTCTTTGAGAATGACATTAAATTATTTTTAAGGGTATTATTCCTGAATCTTGCAGTTTTTTGTAACTCAGGTTCAGACTCATCAGTGCCCAAATTGTGCTGAGATGGGAGCTGTGAAAATGTGAGGCTGTTACTATCCGGCTGGAGATCAGAGAGAGAAACATTTCATGAATCAGCGTAAATCCCTGGTGTTTATTAATAACACTAATACGTGTAGTAATGATAACGTGCAGTGTTTATTAGTGACACTGTTACTGATACTCGTAACAATTTACAGCATCAGGTATAAAGTTATTATAAACACAATCTGACAGTCTGGTAAAAAACAAAAAACTGCGGATGCTGGAAATCCAAAACAAAAACAGAATTACCTGGAAAAACTCAGCAGGTCTGGCAGCATCGGCGGAGAAGAAAAGTGTTGACGTTTCGAGTCCTCATGACCATTTGTACCTTGCTGGGAGACAGAGCGGAGCTGCGGGAGTCAGTTAGGATCAGAGGAGCGCCTGTAAATAAAGACCGGGGATTGCAGAGTGGCCGACTTTAATGGCAGACATAGCAGAGCTGCGGTAGAGAGTCGGGAGCAGAGGAATGCCTAAAAATAATGACCAGGGATTGCAGAGCGGCCGAACCTGCTGGCAGTGGGAGCGGAGCTGCGGGGGGCAGTCGGGAGCTGAGTATTGCCCACAAATAAAGACCAGGGATTGCAGAGCGGCCGAGCCTGCTGGCAGTGGGAGCGGAGCTGCGGGGGGCAGTCGGGAGCTGAGTATTGCCCACAAATAAAGACCAGGGATTGCAGAGCGGCCGAACCTGCTGGCAGTGGGAGCGGAGCTGCGGGGGGCAGTCGGGAGCTGAGTATTGCCCACAAATAAAGACCAGGGATTGCAGAGCGGCCGAACCTGCTGGCAGTGGGAGCGGAGCTGCGGGAGGCAGTCGGGAGCTGAGTATTGCCCACAAATAAAGACCAGGGATTGCAGAGCGGCCGAACCTGCTGGCAGTGGGAGCGGAGCTGCGGGGGGCAGTCGGGAGCTGAGTATTGCCCACAAATAAAGACCAGGGATTGCAGAGCGGCCGAACCTGCTGGCAGTGGGAGCGGAGCTGCGGGGGGCAGTTAGGATCAGATGAGCGCCTGTAAATAAAGACCAGGGATTGCAGAGCGGCCGAACCTGCTGGCAGTGGGAGCGGAGCTGCGGGGGGCAGTCGGGAGCTGAGTATTGCCCACAAATAAAGACCAGGGATTGCAGAGCGGCCGAACCTGCTGGCAGTGGGAGCGGAGCTGCGGGGGGCAGTTAGGATCAGATGAGCGCCTGTAAATAATGACCAGGGATTGCAGAGCGGCCGAACCTGCTGGCAGTGGGAGCGGAGCTGCGGGGGGCAGTTAGGATCAGATGAGCGCCTGTAAATAAAGACCGGGGATTGCAGAGCGGCCGAACCTGCTGGCAGTGGGAGCGGAGCTGCGGGGGGCAGTCGGGAGCTGAGTATTGCCCACAAATAAAGACCAGAGATTGCAGAGCGGCCGAACCTGCTGGCAGTGGGAGCTGAACAATGCAGCGTTTCAGCTGCTGTCCGCCAGCAGTGTGGGGGAAAGGCAATTGTGACATCACAGTAAGCCAGTGCGTTGATTGGCCGGTAAGTGCCCAGTGGAAGGGACAGTGTGCGCGCTTAGACTGGTGTGGGAGTTAAGGTAGATCTATAAATAAAAAGGTCAGGGACTTGAACATTAAATAACCCGAAACCTTAAAACCTTAAAATTAAAATTTAAACAGACATTAAAAAAAATATTAAAACAAACACCTGAAACACATACCTGTGTATTCAACAAGCGTATAACTTTTAGTTGTCAGTGGTACTCACATTCAATACCACAGTAAATATTAACACACATAGGAAAAAAGTCATTCAGGTTAGTTAACTAAATAACATCGGTTAGAATGGCAGGACAGGTATTAGATTGCAGCTCTGGTATGTGAGACCGCTTGGGTGCCAAGGCAATCCATGACAAATATGCCTGCAGAAACTGTAAGCAGCTAGAGGAATTCTGGGCCAGGCTTATTGATCCAGAAGCCGAACTGCAGGCTCTGTTCAACACAAGAGAGGGGGAGAAATGACAGGGCTCTTTGTTCCAAAAGATGGTCACAACTCTTAGAATAGGGTCACCTGTTTTGGTCAACAGTGAGAGACAGGATGACATGGCTGTGGGCAAAGCAAGTAAAGGGACCGAGCATACAGCAGTGGAGGAGCCTCAGACTTTGCAATTATCAAACAGGTTTGAGGGGCTCACAACCTGTGTGGACGAATGCGAGGCCTGCAAGGTGAATGAGCAGGCTGGCCATAGTATTATGGTACAGGAAGCCGCTCATGTGTAGGGCAGCAAACAGGAATGTATTTGTGATAGGACATAGTATAGTGAGGGGAATTGACACTCTTCTTCGTAGCAAGGAGTGAGAGTCCAGAAAGCTGTGCTCTCTGCCCATTTGCAGGGGTCAGGACATCTGTCATCTGCTCAGAGCTGGAGAGGAACTTGCAGTGGGAGGATACAATTGTGATAAGCCATGTAGGCAGCAATGACACAGGCAGGAAAAGAACAGAGGATCTGCAAAGTCAGACGGACAACACCCTTGCGTATTAAAAGAGGTGGCCAATGAGGTAGATGGTGCCAATTTTCCAAAATTCAATAGATTCTGGAAGTGTTCCATCAGACTGAAAATTTGCAAATATAACCCATCCATTCAAGAAGTGAGGGACGTAGAAAACAGGAAACTATGCGTATTTGTGGTGGGGAAGTTGTCAAAATTGATCATTAAAGGGGTTGTAGGTAAACACTGAGAAAAACTCGCATAATCAGGTAGAGTCAGCATGGTTTTGTGGAAGGAAAATCATGGGCAGAACAGCCCCCCCCCCCCCCCCCCCCCCCCCCCCCCCACCACCGACGTTGGGGGGAGGGAGGATGGGTGGGGTGGGGAGCGAACCCCATTGGCGCCCCAGTTCGGGCCACGCCGCCATTTTACATAGACAAGGCAATTAAGGGCCGCCTAGCGTGACGCGCAACCGAAGTGCTGAACTATGGGGTCAGCAGAAGTGGGGCTGGGGTTGGATTCCCTGAGTTGGGGCCTGCGCTCTTTCACAAATGCGCAGGTGAAAGAGGCAGAATTCTCCCTGAGGCACGGAGCCGCCTCATCGAGATTCAGTACGGAATTAAAGTTTTTATTAAAGACACAAAAAAAGTTATTTAGTCATGTCCCCTCATTTGACAACGTCAAATGTTATCAAATGTTTATTTTTTTTTCATTTAATTAATAAACCCTTCATGAAATCTCACCCCGCCCATGGATGGGGTTTCATGAAAAATGTGAAGGCCACCTGGTCTCTTTGCCTGCCCTCCCACCTTAAGGTTGGACAGGCAGCATTCTGAACTACTTTAATTACTTTCTTAATGGCCTCAATAGGCCTTTGACAGTTTGGCTGCTCACCCGCCAAACTGAAAATCTAAACAGCGTGCGGTGACGCTGAGACTCCCATCCGATGACACCATGCGTCATTTTATGCTTCAGCGAGCAGGCCACACCCACGCTCGCCAACCCCAAAATTCTGCCCATATTTAACCAGTTTATTGGGAATTATTTGAAGGAGTAATATGCACTGTGGATAAAGGGAGTTTGTACACATACTGTACTTGAATTTCCAGAAGCTGTTTGATAAGTTGCCATGCCAAAGGTTACTGTGGACAATAAATGCTCGTGAAGCAGGGGGTAACATATTAGCATGAATAGGAGATTGGTTGGCTGGCAGAAAGCAGAGTATGTATAAAGGGGTCTTTTTTCCGAAATGCATGGTTATGTCGAGTGGAGTCCCGTAGGGATCTGTGCTGGGGTCTCAGGCCTTTACAATTTACTTCAATGATTTACATGAAGGGAGTGATGGCATGGTCGCTAAATTTTCAGATGACACAAAGAATAGGTTAGAAAGTATGTTGTGAAGAGGATGGAAGGAGGTTGCAGATGGATAGAGATAAATGGAAAGAGCAATAATCTGTCAACGGATTACAACGTGGGAAGATGTGAAGTTGTTCACATTGGCAGGAAGAATAATAAAATAGAGTATTATTCAAACAGGGAATGACTGCAGAATTCTGAGGTGCAGATGGATCTAGGTGCTCTCGTACATGAGTCATAAAAAGTTAGTATACAGGTACAGCAAGTAATTCAGGAGGCTAATGGAATGCTGTCCTTTATTAAAGGGGAATTGAACATAGAAGTAATGATGTTATGCATCAGTTATACGGGGCAGTGATCTTGAATAGTGTGTAGTTTTGGTCTCCTTATTTAAGGAATGATGTAAATACATTGGAGGCAGTTCATAGGAGGCTTCCTCCTGTGGGTGAGTCCAGAACCAAGGGTCACTGTTCTTAAAGTGAGGGTTTTTCATTTAAGGAAATATGTAAGAATTTATTTTCTCTCAGGCAGTTGTGAGACTGTGGAACTCTGTCTCAGAAGGTGGTGGAGGCGGCGTTATTGGATATTTTTAAGGTGGAGCTGGATAGATTCTTGTTAGGCAAGGGAATCAAAGATTATCAGCAGCAGATAGGAATGTGAAATTCAAAACACAAGCAGATCAACCATGATCTTATTGAATAGCAAAGCAGGCTTGAGGAGCCAAATGACCTACTCTCACTCCTACTTCAATTGTTCTTATGCACTTAACTCAGTTTCTGAATTTTACTATCCAGAATCATCACAGCTGCAGAAAGAAGTTTCACTCCAGAATCTTTCAGTTTATTATTACTTAAGTCCAGGTTTGTCAGTGACTGGTTTGTACTGAGAGTGGAGGCAAGATCCTTAGCACAAGAATCTGTGAGAGGATTTTTATACAGCCTGGAGATCAGAGGGAGGGAAAACAGTGGAAATTTGGACAAAGTACAGGCAGCGGTGAAATTGGACGTGTATGGTGTTGCAGAATAGTCTGCACTGCATCGGTCATCTGCGTTATGGATCTACTTCAATAAACCTCAATATCAGATGTTCCTATAGACACCAGAAAATGTGATTTTACCTGTTTTTCATCCCTGGCTTTTCCATGTCCATTTGCACCCCACTGATTAATATTAATCCTGTTACTGATACTTATAATATAATACATAGTGCTATTAATAACCTAAATCCTGATACCAATAATAATATAGTGTCAGACATCTGGTTATTATAAACACAAACTCACACAGTCTGGTACTTACTCCAGTTCCTGTATTTTAGAGCCTGGATTCCTCAGGGCTGCAGACAGTAGTTTCACTCCTGAATCTCCCAGATTGTTAGACCTCAGTCTAAACAGAGAAGTGAGAACCACATTAAAACAACCTGAATTTTCACAATGGAAGCAAGGAACAGGAGCTGGGGTTATTTTGGATCAGAAACCCACAACCGGTGGGAAAGTGATTAAAGTTATGATTGTTGCATGGGGACGTGATTATTTGTCATGGAGACAGATTTCCTGTTCACTTGGCAGCGATCACTGAGGCTGCTGGTTGTCCTGAGGGAGAGATCAGGAGATTGTACCAAAGCCCTCCACAGCACCAGAGGGAAGTGAGATGTTACAGGGAAGCCTGAGGCTTGGCACCCAGGGCAGGGAATCCCCTCACTTTATCTCTGCCAAACTGGAGGCCATGAGGGAGGGGACTCAGGCAGGGAGGAGCTCCTCTTCCCCGAGGGCGGCAGGAGGAAGCCACCTCATCATGCAGCAGGGGCTCCACTTTGTTCAGTGTCCTCTCTCTTTTTACCTCCTCTCTCACAGCCTGCTGTTCCCTCGATGAGCTGTGTCATCCCAGTGCCTCATTGTCCTCAAGGTCCACACCTCTCTGGAAAGCCATGCTATGGAGAATGCAGCAGAGACACCGACAGAGACACTTGTAAGAGGGGATTGGAGGTCACCACCCGACTGGCCCAGGCACTGGAATCACATTTTCAGAGGCGTGATGTCCTGTTCAATGGTTACCAACCATTGTGCCGCTTTCTGGGACTCCCACAGAGAGCTCAGTAACATAAATTCGAGGAATATCCGTTATCCTCTAGGACACACACTTTGGAGGATGAAGTATCCTAACAGCTGCCAGGAAAGTGAGTGCACATATGGAGGAAGTTTTGTTGTGGTCACAGACGAGCCATTGAGGGAGTGGAAGCCCTTCCTGTATGGATCTCCCTGACCAGTCGCTGGGTGCCTTGATGGCCAATGGGTACAATCAGTGACACCCTGCTCCTTGGGGAGTCCCTGTGTCCCTGCAAGGCCTTCCTGTTATTAAAGGAATACGCTGTCCAGCTCTGGCAAAAAGTGAATCCATGACCTGTGAGATGGACTGGTGAGCAGCCACATGCGACACGTCTCTTAGGTCCACACCTGATCCTTGGAAGGAGCCAGAAGTGAAGGAGTTCAATGCCACAATAACTCTGACCAGTGCTGTGAGGTATTCGGCATTGAGGGCACAGATGTATGTGGCCACTGCCTGAAGTATCACAATATCCACCATCACTGGGCCTTAATAGCTCCGTCTTCAGCAATAGTTCCTGAATTGAATGTTTGGCCTCTGTTGCCTATTTGCCCCTCTTTCCTCTCCCGTACCCTTCTGATGCCTGGGGTTGTGCCCTTCCTGCGGACGGTGTTGCCCCTCATCAAACATGTGACAGCTGGAGCCTAATTTCTGGGAAGGTGGCCTCTCAATTGTTCTTGGCAGCCTTTCTCCCTGCTCTTTACCCACCGCAGTGCTGGGATGGCCAACCCCATTCAAATCCTGAGTTTCCCTCCGCACTGCTGGGAGTGCCAACCTCATTCAAATCCTGTGTTTCCCTCTGCACAGCTGGGAGTGCCAACCCCATTCAAATCCTGAGTTTCCACCCTCTCTGCCACCTCCAGAGCACCAAAGAATCTCCTTGCTAAGTGCCTGCCCCTCTGACATTCTTATTGGGCTGTGACAGCCATGGCAGGCTCCCACTCTGTGCCCACTTTCCTTCAGAAGAACAGGGAAAGTGCCCGCTCCTTTAGAACTTTAAATCTCAAACCTTATTTTGTGCTGAACAAAGTTCTCAACAGTCTTGAGATTCCTGTCCCAACCCGCCTCCTCTTGGTGATTCATGATGAAACGAGCATCAGCATCTTGAAATTGACACACTGCCAGTGCCAGTATTCTTGGCACTTTCACCTCCTCCCTCCGCTGCCTCTGTTTCCCTCCTTCGGGGAGCCCCAATATGTAATTACATTCAATAAAAACTCAGATCAGATTTAATTGTTTTGCCCAATATCACAGGAAACATGGAAGCAACATCAGAAATCCATGCAGAGGTTTTACTGTGACTGTAAATTAAATCTATTGGAGGCAGAATGACCTTTCGTCGATAGTGTATGACGGGTGATTTCGGATCACTCGCCCATACTGCAGCTCACCCGATTTTCTTTTCAATTGAACGGAAAAGGAAACAGTGAGAAGTGTAAACTGGTGAACAATTCACTATCACTAATTTGACTACTGGTGAATTCCACTTTCACCCCTCTCAATGTTTATTAAACAGAGAGGTGTCTGTGTGCAGCCCCTAAATGTGCCCCAGTTTGCTCTCAATCCCTGATGATCAGGAGTAATCTCCTGAAGCTCAGTGACTGGCCCGCCAAGTTTGAGGACTCTTTTCTCATTTCTGTTCTTTCTTAATTCGGGGCTTTTATGAGAATGGACCAATTTTCCAAGAATTAAAGGAGTGATTCCATGTCCTTCATAACTCTGTGCATTACATTACTCTGTATAATACCTAGGAGTGAATTGTATTGTGAAACTCTGCTAATGGGTGCTTTAAAATCCATCACCCTGGATTTTATACAAGAATGAAATTTTATTCTCTCCCCTTAACAAAGTTGAAATGTCGCTGTTCTCCTAGTTGACAGGGAAAGGGTTTCCCCCAATTTATTTAGCAAAAAACATGTTCTGCCTTTACTGCAGGTGAGATTATTGCTATAGTTCAGATAAATTTCCGGGATTTCCTAATCCCTCCGAATGCCCACACATGGGGCTGAATAATCCGCTCCTGTACGGAGGGGAGGGGAACTTGACCCGAAAGTGGCCAGATCTCCTAACCCACCATTCAAAAATGGCTTATGATCTGTTATTTGATCCAATTGCGAATGGAGGGCAGGTTTCAGGCCAACAGGGGTTGAGCATCTGCCCAATCAGTATCGGAGGGTGGCATATCCAGCCTTTGAGGTCATTGGCCTTGACCTGAAACGAAGTCACAGTCAGTAATTTAATGGGGCCTCTGGAATGGGGCAGTGTCAGGGGACGCAACAAATGCTGGCATTGTTCACAGCTTGGAAGCTCCCTTGGACTTCAGCTATTTCTAGGCTGTTAAGCTGAGTGTTTATTTATGAGCTCTGCTGTCTCCACACTTTTCCACTGTGCAGAGCTGGCATTCGTGTTGAACCGTTGCATGGAGGAGTTGTCTAGTTGCTGCATGTTTTCCTTCAGAGATGTCTGTGCCATTGGAGCGAGGGGAGAGGCAGGGCAGAATGGCCAAACCAGCCCCTCGATTTAATGAAGACTCACTCAGAGCCCTCCTACATGCAGTGTCCAACCAAAACGAGCAGCTGATGCCATCCGGTGGGAAGAGGAAGAAGCCAAGCCAAACACGTGCTGCTTGGTAACAGGAGCTGAAGAGGTCAGCAGTCTTGGGCTTGTCCGGAGAACCTGGCCTCAATGCCAGAAGGACCTCATTGACTTCATAAAGGTGGCCAGGGTGAGGAACGCCTCAGTATGAGCAATCTTGTGCCAGTGTGCTGCAGGGCACAGTCACGAAGGCAGGAGGAAAGGGAGTTTGGCTAGGTCTCCAAGACAACATGATGAACAAAGGCTTCACTGCCAATGACAATGTCTGAGTGTCTTTAAAGCTTTGTCCCAGTTGGAGGGTGGGAGTTTGGCAGAATGTGAAGGTGAGAGATTTGCACAGTATCCAGGCTATCTTGCACTTTACTAATAGACAGTCCAGCATGCCATTCAGTAATCTGAAATCGTTAACAAGTAGATATTACACAGTCAGGAGGTATGAGCCCACAATGCCCATTTTATAGCCCTATATGATGGACAACAAATAAATAGAACACTCAGCAAAACACTAGTCAGATGGAAAAAAAAATGATTCTAATTTATATGCGTTTGAAATGTAACCGGTGCTCCTTAAATTTAGGACTCCCAGCAGTTACTTGTCACATCCTGCCAATCAGAAAAAAAAAGACACAATTATGCATAGCCTCTGTTTTCTGAAAGCCAGCCAATCTTCTATCCATGCTAGTATGTTAATCCCTACACCGTGGTCTTTATTTTATGCAATTACCATTGTTGTGGCACTTTATCAAATGCCTCTGGAAATCAAAGCACAGTATGTCTACAAGCTCCCTTCTATTCACTGCACATGTCACTCTTTCAAAGAACTTCATTCAATTGGTTATACATGACGGCCCTTTCACAAAACCATGTTTACTCTTCCCGATTACCTTGAGTTTCCCTAAGTGCCCAGCTATGACCCCCTTAATGATCGATTCTAACACCTTCCCCACTTCAGACGTCAAGTTAACTGGCTTATAGCTTTCTGCTTCCTGCCCCACTCCCTACTTGAATAGAGGGGTGATATTTGTTACTTTCCAATCAGATGGAACCTTTCCGGAATCTAGTGAATATTGGAAAATTAACACCAGCGCATCCATTACCTCATTAGTCACCTCTTTTAAGACCCTACGATGAAGCCCATCAGGATGCAGAGTGTTGTCAGTCTGCAGCTCCATCATTTCACTCAGCACTGTTTCCCTAGTGATTCTAATCTCACGAGGTTCCTCTCTCCCTTCCATATCTTGATTTCCAGCTATTACTGGATGTTTCCGAAGTGTGCAAACTGCTGCTGTAAAATCTATCCCCTGGATCTTATGCAACAAAGAAAGTTTATTCAGTCCTGTTACAAAGTTGACATGTTCCTGTTCCCCAAGTTGATATTGGAGGGATGATTCCCACGTTATTCCCCATTAAATAACCTCTACATTTACTGCAGGTGCAGCTTTTAGTGCATTTCAAGGGAATTTCCGGGAGTTCCCTGCTTGCAGCAGTTTCACATATATGGTGTGGATTTTCAAAAGATCCTGTTACATATCAACTGTCAGTTCTACCAGAGACTGTCCACCCTGTGTAAGAACCCGTCAATGGTACAGATTCCTGAAAATACCTCCCAGTTGTCCAGCGTGTGTCTGCATTCTGGGTATAAACGTGCAATGGGGAAATTCGAACTTATAGATCAGCAGCAGGTTTCCTCATTAAATGAAGAGAATTGGGATCAAATTTAAATAATCAGAATTCGAAATGTCTTCTTTCGTAATTATCTAAATTTAAGTTATTTCACCCTCCTGCCAGAAACAATTTGATTAATGATGATGATATTTCTGACTTATTTTCCCTTGTGATCAGTACAGCTTACAGTTGATATGGTTTATACTTTTTTTATTATAATTTAAGTTATTTTTATCTCCACTGCTGTTTATTAACCTTGGAGTATCAATATTCTGTTTCCTTTGTAAATAATTAGCACTATTTCTTATCATCAAAATCCCATGCTTAAACTATTTGATTCACCATGAAGTATACCAACAATTTGTTCACAAAGGCATTATTATTTTCCAATTTGGAATTTTACACTCATCTTATATCGTGAATTTTTTTTCTGACTCTACCTTTTTTTTCTTGAACTTGCAGTTATTTATTTTTTAATTTGTAAACTAGGAAAAAATACTTCAATAATGAAAATATGAGCCACAGGACCAAAGAAGCAATTACCTCAACTTCTGGCATTTGTACAGAACGTATTCCAGCCGCTGGAGTCCTTCACACTGAACGAAGCACTGGTTTAGATCGAGGTCGTTTATTGTATCACAGAATACAAGGACATGAGACAGGACCTCACAGTCAATCGGGGTCAGTCGCAAGTCACTAAATGCAAGTGTTTCCACTGATCCCACTGAGGCCTGAGCCAGTGCTTTATTCTGAGACTCAAACAGGTAGTGGAATGTATTCAGTAGGTTTCTTTTACCAGTTTCAGTTGCTGTGTTTCCAATCTGTCCTTTAACCTTCTCCTTCACCCAGTCAATCACTCGACATGTTGTTTGATGAAGAAATGGACTCAGAAACTCCTCCAGGAGCCGAGCTGACTGTAGGGAGGAGAGACCAGCAACAAAACGGAGAAATATCTCAAATCTCCCATCATCTTCACTGTACGCTTCACTGAGGAGTTTCTGGAAATCCTTGGGATTGGGAGTCAGGAATTGTGCGATTGCAGCTACAAACTCTTGGATGGTGAGGTGTGGGAATGTGTAAACCACACTCTGGATAGAATCACCTCTCTCCAAAAGTTCCATCAGGAACCCAGACAGGAACTGGGAAGGTTGCAAATCGTACTGGATCAAATCACCATTTCTAAACACAATTTTCTTCTCAGAGACTCCTGTGAAGGCCATCTCACCAAGCTTCAGGAATACATCACGGGGGCTTTCAATGTCTCGGCTATGTTTTTTCAGAATGTTGTAAATATATAGGAATACAGTTGGGTGATGGTCTTGGGAACTTGCTGGTGTTTCCTGTCTCTTTGTGTAAAGTAGGGACCCAGTGACAGACCGAGGATCCGGCAGTAGGAAGGGTTGTAGCACATGGTGTACAGGATCTCGTTCTCCTCCAAGTGTTTGAAAAGAGCTGCTGCCACTGCCCGATCTTCAAAAAACTTGTTGAAATATTCCTTGCGTTCATCACCAACAAATCCCAGGATTTCAGCCCAAACACTGATCTCAGCCTTTTCCAATAGATGTAATGCAGTGGGGCGGCTGGTCACTAGCACTGAACATCCTGGGAGCAGCTTGTGCTGTAGTAGACTGTACACAATGTCAGACACTTCACACCAGCATTCAGGATCTGTGCACAAGAACTGAGGTTCTGTATTTCTCCAATTGTCAGCAAAATCATTCCTGTCCTTGAATTCATCCAAACCATCGAATATAAACAACAATCCCTTTGGGTTCTTCCAGAGCTCTCCCAGAACATTCGCAAAGTAAGGATACTGATCTAGTATCAAATTCCTCAAATTTATTTTACTGTTAATATTGTTCAAATCCCGGAATTTAAAACTGAAAACAAATTGAAAGTGTGGAAATATTTTCCCTTTGGCCCAATCATAAACAATCTTTTGTACCATTGTTGTTTTTCCGATCCCTGGGACTCCACTCACTGCTCCTGAACTCCCAGATTTGGATTTTCTCTGGGAAAAACTGCTCTAGAAAAATTGATCAGCTCGGATTTTTTCCTGCTTTCTCCGGAGATGTTTCTTTCTCCCCTCTTCAGGGTCCCGGCCTCTTGCCAGCAGCTCATGCTCTACAAGTTTCCTATCTCGAAAATTAGAAATGATCGTTAGCTCAGCGTATCAATCAACCAACTGGAAAATCTTAACTGTCTCCTTTATTTGGATAGTGTTCACTCTCAATGTTTCAGTTTGTACCTGAAGGATCTCCTTGTGTTTCTGTTTAACACCTACAATGAGAATAGACTGAAAATGGTAGTTGGAGTAACATAAAATGCTTCTCAATATGATCTTTCTAAATAGATAGATTCATTTTACGGTTTCAATCGAAGTTTGTGCTGGAATTAAAGCTCAATTATTGGAAACCACGCTTGAAAGTGAGCAATGGAGAAGTAAAATTTAAAGTCGTCACTTGGTTCTAATATTTACTGAATATGGAGATTTTATAAAGGTGATATTTTCTCTCTCATGGTTAACACTTTCTGACCTGCCTTTACTCTAGACACCTCGTTACAAATCCAAAGATCTTGGTTATATGGCAGCAGATGTTCTTGTCAATCAGTTTATGAAATCCTCAGTGAAGCCAATCTTCTACAGCGATGGTAATTAGGACATTGGATAGGAGTGGGAGAGGGAGTGACTGTAATTGTTCAGGAGTCCTACGGTTATTGTAACCTGCCTTGAGCAAGTTATCTTTGATATTACTGTGCACTTGGAGAACAAGAGTCCTTCTGGTATTCTATCAGCATGTGAGCAGGTTATCTGAGATATTAGGGCCGATTGGCTCAGTTGACTGGGCAGCCAGTGTTGATCAGGTTGATGCCAACAGCATGGGGTTCGATTCCACTCCAGCTGGGGTGGATCTTGGACATGCCTCCTTGCCATACCATGGTTTAGCTGTGAGTTGGACCTGCCTTTGGACAGATAACTCAAAAAGAATAATTATTTTCCTGTTGTATTGCGTTTCAGAAATCGCTGACAATTTTTCAGGATTTTAAAACATAAATTAATTGATTTTGTTTTTACAATAGTCCTGTCATCTTACTGATCAGAACTAGAAATAGAACAACTACCTACTTCATTCAATGTAACATTAGAGCAGTAACATTCACAGTTTATTTGAACTTTTTATAAATAATTTTGCTTCATTTTTCAACAGTTTTGGGAAATTGAAAATATATTTATTTTAATTATTACTTTGGGTTCAAACACAACCCGTGAATTGTAGGATTATTCTTTGAGTAGAAGAGTGAGCTCTCTTTCACTGCCATGAGGAAATGGGTCAGTAGATTCCCAGTCAACCTGACTATTCCCTTTTCATCACATTTTTCCACATTAATGTTCTGTTGTGTGAATAACTGTAGATATTCTCATTCTGGATCAAAGACTTTCTGACCTCTCATTCTGTTCCGTGAAATAATAAAAATGTAATGCTTCAAATTTGTTTAACATTATCCGGACAATTTAAAAAGGGACAAATGGTGGAAGGGATAATAAGGGATGTTATTTATGATTACTGGGAAAGGGAAGAGGCCATTAGAAATTCAAAACACTATTTCAAAAAAATTACCTTGTGTCTAACAAATTTGGTGGAGTTTTTTGAGGAAGTCACTAGGATAGGGCTTGACAGAAATCTGGTGGACATTGTCACTCTAGACTTTCAGAAAGCCTTCGATAAACACCCTCACACTAGGTTACTTCATTTGATGGAATGTGAGTTAAAATTTGAAACTTTGGATTAGGATTTTTCTTCAATCCCAAACATAAAATTTAATTGGAAGATATGTTACAAGTGATCTCTCCCGAGGGTTGGTCCTATACCCAAAACTTTTGACAATCTGTAGTCATGAGCTGGACAAGGGTGAAATTACGAGTCAGGAGCACAAGTAGTAGGGTGTTACAAGTGCAAAATATAGGTTTTCAGATGACAAAAGCATCGATTTGAAGATTAAGATAGCAGAGGGCGTTCAAATCGAATAAAGCATTTAGATGTGCTACAACTGTGGGCACACATAGGCAAACAGTGTTCCATTCAGATAACCTTACCTCATAAATATTTATTGGGCCAATATTGAGTCCAAGCATCATTTGCAGGGAACAATACTGAGCCAGGTTGAGAGATAAAAAAATATCTTGGGGCTACTGTGTACAGATCACTGAAGGTTCATGATTAGTGCAGAAAAACTGTAGTTAAAGCTAACAAAGTATTGAGTTTATATTAATTGAACCAATCAATATAAAACAAAGGCTAAAACACTGCCTGTCCAGGTTCCTGCTCAGACCACATCTCAATAGTGTGCGCCGTTTTGGTTACCTCTACATTTTGGATAATATAGTGTCATTGGAAAAGTTCCAAAGGAGAGCTGCAGGAATGATTCCCAGCTTAGAGAAGTTCAGCAACTCAGACAGGCTCAAGGATTTTATGTTGTTTAATTTCAAGCTGAAAAGATTTACACTAATTTACAGAGGCCTAGTAAATACATGAATGCCTGGATAGGGTCCCATTTGATAGATTATGCTAGTTTATCAAATTGGGGAGGATTGGCATAAACTATGTAAGTGTAAGAATGGCCAGCATATTCAGTGTTTCTTTTCTCTGCCCGGAGAACTGTGAGCCTTTGGAATGAGTTTCCAGTTGCTATGGTTGGTGCTGACTCTGAAGAGGGAGCTGGACCAGTTCATGATTTGGACAGAGATCACATCATGTAGAAAGTAACTGGCTTATAGGTAACAACTGGATAACGTTATTTCCTGAATTGGATTTGATCAACTGAGGAGGTCAGAGAAAAATACGAGGGAACGTTTTCCTACATTGGCTCTGTGCTTTTCTATTTTTGCCTCCACCAGGAGATTGCATGATCCTTGAGGGTGGCCGGGGTGGGGGAGTGGGGAGGCAGCAGCGAGAACAACTGTTCAGCCATCATGGTTGAACCATTGTGTTGTGGAATTGGCTTGATGGACCTTCTGCGATCTTAATGCTCAGCATTTGATTTGTTAATGATGGGAATGATTTATTGGGTGCAGGGGACCTGTAAGATCTGGCTCAATGCCCAGCTTTTCACTGTGAGCCCAGACAATCTGTGCACACACAGGTTTGCATTCTGATTCACAGCATAATGGGATTCTGGCAGTTGTTTGTAAAATATCAGAATTGCAAACAGCAGCTGGACGAAGTCAAAAAATTCAATGCCCACAATTTACAGAATACAACAGAAATCATATCATATGAATTGTAAATTGAATATGTCCATAGTTGAGGATCAATGACAAATCCTCATCATGTTCAATCTCCTGTTTCCCAGCGCTTGATTATCTGATTTTCAGAATCTGAGTATCTCTAAAACAAAGGTTCCAATCATTCGGATTCTCAGTAAGGAGGCGATGGTATTGTCGCTGAACTAGTAACCCAGAGACCCAGAGTATGGCCCTGAGAGCCTGTGTTCGAATCCCGCCATTGTGGATCATATAATTAGAATTCAGTAAAAATCTGGAATTAAAAGCCTAATAATGACTATCAAACCATTGTCAATTGTTGTAAAAACCGAACGGGTTCACCTGATCTGCTGTCCTTACCTGGTTTGGCCTACATGCACCTTCAGACCCACAGCAATTAGTTCTTGCAGCTAGATCTGACATGGCCTCACGTGCATTTGTAACACAAAAAAGCAATGAAACCAGGTGCAGCACCCGGTATTGAACTGGGAAACTACAACAGCAATCACAGCCCTGTCAACCCTGCAAAGTCCTCCTTATTGGGAGAGTTCTCTCACAGGCTTGTCAATCCTCATGGAGATAATGTCACATATTATCAGATAATATCCATCCTTATCCCTGGGTCCGGGATAATACAGGTGTCCTGTCAGCAGATGTGGCAGCACAGTGGTATTTACCCTGGGAGCCCTCAACTTCGATTCCACACCCCACGAATTCTCATCGCTTCAGGTCAAACGTGGGAAAGGAAAACCCCTGCTGAGCACCACGTACCACTTTCCCTCAGCTGATTCGCTTCTCCTCTATGTTGAACCAAGGGAGCACTGAAGGTGGCAATGGCACAGTGCTCTGGGTGGAGGACCTCACTGTCCATCACCAAGAGTGGCTCGGTAGCACCACTACTGACTAAGTTGGCCATGTCCTAAATTACATAGCTGCTAGACTGGGTCTGCAGCAGGCGGTGGGGGAACCAACAAGAGGGAAAAAACATACTTGACCTCATCCTTACCAACTTGCCTGCCACTGACGCATCTGCCCATGACAGTATCGATAGGAGTGATCATCGCACAGTCAGTATGCAGGCGAAGTCCCGCCTTCACATTGAGGATATCCGCATTGTTTGGTGAGGCACTACCACCGTCCTAAATGGGATAGATTTCGATCAGATCCAGCCAACTCAAGACTGGGCATCGCTGTGGGCCATCAGCAGCAGCAGAATTGTATTCAAACACAATCGGTAACCTCATGGCCCGGCATATCCCCCACTCTACAGGTACCATCTAGTCAGTGGTTCAATGAAGAGTGCAGGAGGGCATGGCTAACAAGTAGCGAGTAACATTCACGCCACATGACCATCTCCAACGAGAGAGAATCCAACCATCGGCCCCTGATAGTCAATGGTAGTACCATCATTGAATACCCCATTACCAACATCCTCGGGGTTACCATTGACCAGGAATTGAACTGGAATAGCCACAAATCTACTGAGGCTACAAGAGCAGATCACGGCTAAGAATCGTGCAATAAGTAAAACTCACCTCCTTACTCCCCAAAGCTGCCCACAATCTACAAGGCACAAGTCAGGAGTCTGATGGAATAGTCCCCAATTGTCTGGATGAGTGCAGCTCCCACAACACTCAAGAAGCTGGACACCGTCCAGGACAAAGCAGCCAGCTTGATTGGCACCGCTTCCACAAACATTCACTCCCTCCACCACAGACGGACAGTAGCAGCAGTGTGGACCATCTACAAGATGCACTGCAGAATTTGCCAAGTCTCTTTAGACAGCAGCCTAAATTCCCACAACCACTACCACCTACAAGGACCAGGGCAGCAGATAGATGTGAACACCACCACCTGGAGGTTCCCCTCCAAGTTGTTCACAATCCTGTCTTGGAAATATATCGCCGTTCCTTCACTGTCGCTGGGTCAAAATCCTGGAACTCAGTTCCTGGTAGCACCGTTGGTGTACCTACACCACATGGATTACAATGGCTCAAGATGGCAGCTCACCATCTCAAGGGGAACTAGGGAAGGGCAATAAACACTGGCCCTGCCAGTGAAGCCCGCATCCCGTGAATGAATAAAAAAAAGTGAAATGGTTTAAAATGTCCATTTCATCTCTTACCTTTCAGGTGACTGGGTACTTCAGATAAGCCTCTTCCAATGTTCATGTAATCAAATGGATTAGAACCTGTTTAAATTAACATTCATGAAATCAGATCTGTGTCATGTTATAGCAAAATCTGCAATGTTTGAATCTGAAATTGAATTCACTGTGTGATTTTACCGTACCAAGTTCCTGTATTTCTTTTATTAATTTATCCAACTTTAGGACCCCATGATGCACTTTCACAAAGGATTCCCACATCACCCTTCGGGCCCGAGAGCCTTTCTCCATCACCAGACTTAGGAGAAGCTTGGAACTGTCCGCCCGGTTTCCCTTATCCGTGAGCTCGGTGACTTTCTGCAAAGAATAATAATGAATATATTGAAGATCAGAGTGAAAGATAAACATCGAGAATGAGAAGGAAAGGATCTGCTCAGTGATGGCACTTCCAATTGTTTTGAGCACAATAAACAATCAATGGGCCGAGAAGTGATGCATAATGAACATTCACTAAAAATCATCTTCAACTCATTGCAGTCATTATCAGCAAATAATTGTGAATAAACTAAGCCGGAAGTCTGAAATACATTTTGGGGAGAGTGAGGAATCATTAACAATCTGCAGTATTTTAATGTGATGAGTTTTCTTTGTCAAATTATTTATTGACAATGTGATCCAGGTGTTTCCTCACACTGAACTCTTGCTGTCACAGTTTCTCATTTACTCAGCAAGAAAATAGGAGCAAATCAGATCTGTGGTGGAAGGGAAGGGACAATTCTGGTCATTAACTTATTTTAACAGAAGAATGGGAATCTTAAAATGAAAACTGGTACAGAAATTACCATTGACTGAGCCAAACCAGTACTGGTGATTTATCTGTCAGGAGAATCGTCCAATAATAATGGTGAAAAATCCAATCAATCCGATCAATTTCCCCTTCAGTAACCGAAAGTTCAGAAGCCTGATATTTTTGCAAATTTGCCACGAGTATGAAAACTTGGTAAACAGTAGGAAGTGGATAGGTTTTGAGAGTGAGTGGGACCCAAGATAACTGAACACTGTGGTGGTGTGAAGGAGAGACTGCTCATAAGGCAAGAGTCAGAGCAATGGAGAATTCCAATGGGAGGTTTCAGGAATCGAGCAGCTTACAAGGAACAAAAGGGTCAAGGTCATTAAGTCATTTAAACAGAAGAATGGAAATTTTACATTGAAGGCATCTGATTACTGGGAGATATAACAGGTTTGTGAGCATGCAAGTGATACCTGGGACCTGGAGTGTTGCAGGGTAAAGGCAGCACAATCTTAGTAGCTTAACATTCCAGAGGTTGCAAGGTTACCTTGGTGACCTCCACACTCAACTGTTCCAAATACATGGATGAATGTTCAGGAGAAGTGTTGAGATGGGGTAGAGACTTGCAGTGTTATGTGGAGAGAAGTAGGACATTTCTGTGCTGGCAAGTTTGCAGCAAATTGAGTTCAGCTTGAAGCAGGACACTGAAATCACAGATAGCCTGGCAAAGCTTTAGTCAGTGACCAGGGGGAGAAATCAAATCAAGTGGTGAGAAGATGGAGTTTGTGGCAGGGATAGCAGACAATGGGGTCAATTTTTCCAATGTCTAACAGTAGGAAACGAGAGTTATGTTCCACACGAAGAGTATAGAGGCAGGAAATTACACAGTGAATGAAATCAATTACCCGACTTTCACCCATGAGGGGTGACGGTCAGAGCGAGAAACAGGGACAGGAATTTTAAAATATTCTTTGATGAGATGTGGGCATCACTGGCTAAGTCAGAATTTGTTACTTATTCTTAATTACCCTAGAGAAGGCGGTGGTGAGCGACCTTCTTGAAATGTTGCAGTCCATCTGGTACTGGTACACCTACAGTGCTGCTGGAAGGACATTCTCGTTTTGACCTAGTGACAGTGAGGGAATGGCGATAGAGTTCCAAGTCAGAATGGTTGGAGGGGAAGTTGCAGATTGAATGAGTTTAGTTGCTGATGCTCCTATGAGGAGTGACGTCTCACACCAGGAGGGCAGAGAAAAATAAATTATTCCAGTTATGTGCAGTTTTGGACACTCCATTAATGCATGAAATATAAACAATGAAGGAACTGTCCTGCAGATTCATCAGGATGTTACCAGGGATGAGGAGTTATTGTTAATGTGGCTATTTGGGAATTTAGGTTTCAAGGTGAGCAGACTAAAGGATGAATTGTCGAAGTCTTCAAGCCTCCGAAGCATGAGATAAAATCAAAGCATCAATGGCGGAAGCGACTGTTTTTTTCTGACCCACAGAGGTTACTTCTGGCTTTCTTTCTTAGTTTGGGTTTTGCACATTTTCAGCTCTCCCCTGTTTTCAAATGTCCTTTGTTTAACCAACAGGCTTATTTTTGTCATCTACAGTTTCTCAATTTACTGTTTAGAAGTTTCCTGGTAGCTCATTGCTTTCCTACTATACCCTCCCTGTTCTCTCCTTTTCCCAGCCTCATCAAATTCGTTCCTTTTATCGTCAGTCCACACTAGAGATAAACCTGAATCATCTCCCTATCATTTTACAGTTAATGATGGATCTGCTGGGTGGTTTCAGTTTCATCTCATTGTGACAGATTCACAATATTTGCATTTTCCCATTTCTATTCTATAAGATTTGTTGATCCCATTATCTAATATGCGAACAATTCTCAGTGGCAGCATGGAAAGCATATTAGGTGTTGGGGTGCATTAAGAGGGCAATATTGAGCCAAACGGGAGGTAATTTGCTACTTGCTAAAAACATTGGTGTGACCATACTTAAAATACTGTGTATAGTCCTGATTGACTCAGTACAACAAGGTTATGAGAGCAGAAACAGAAAAACAAATACCTGGAAAAACTCAGCAGCTCTGGCAGCATCGGCTGAAAGGAGCACAGTTGACATTTAGAGTCCTCATGACCCTTCAACAGAACTTAATAAAAATAGGAAAGGGGTGAAATATAAGCTGGTTTAAGGGTGGGGGTGGGGGGGGGGGGGGGGGGGGGGGGGACAGGTAGAGGTGTATAGTGGGCCAGCGATAGGTGGAGATAACTAAAAGATGTTACACACAAAAGGACAAAGGAGTGTTGAAGGTGGTGATATTAACTAAATGAATGTGCTAATTAAGAGTAGACAGCAGGACAAACACGGTACAGATAGACCTAGTGGGGGTGGGGTGGGGGGCAAGGAATACTGAAAGGGCTAAAGGTAAAGATAAACAATGGGTGGAAATGCATTTAAAAATAATGGAAATAGGTGGGAATAGAAAAATCTATATAAAATATTGGAAAAAGGGAGGTGGAAGAAACGGAAAGGGGGTGGGGATGAAGGAGAGAGTTCAAGATCTAAAATTGTTGACTCAATATTCAGTTCAAAAGGCTGTAAATTGCCCAGTCAGAAGATGAGGTGCTGTTCCTCCAGTTTGCATTGAGCTCCACTGGAACAATTCAGCAAGCCAAGGAAAGACATATAGGCATGAGAACAGGGTGGAGTGTTGAAATGGCAAGCGACAGGGAGGTCTGGGTTATTCTTGCGGACAGACCAAAGGTCTTCTGCAAAGCGGTCACCCATCCTGCGTTTGGTCTCTCCAATGTAGAGGAGACTGCATTGGGAGCAACAAATGCAGTAGACTAAGTTGAGGGAAGTGCAAGTGAAATGCTCCTTCACTTCAAAGGAGTGTTTGGGCCATTGGATGGTGAGGAGAGTGGAAGTGAAGGAGCAGGTTTTGCATCTTCTGCAGTTGCAAGGGAAAGTGCCGTGGGAGGGGCTTGAGGAATAGAGGGTGATGGAGGAGTGGACCAGGGTGTCACGGAATGAATGATCCCGACGGAATGTTGCTGGGTGGGGTGAAGGTAAGATGTGTTTGGTGGTGGCATCATGCTGGAGTTGGCGGAAATGATGGAGGATGATCGTTTGAATGCGGAGGCTGGTGGGGTGATAACTGAGGACAAGGGTGACCCTATCATGTTTTTGGTGGGGAGGAGAAGGTCTGTGGGCAGCTGCGCAGTATAAGGGCCGGACACGGTTGAGCGACCTGTCATTCACCATAGGTGGAAAACCTCGGTTAAGGAAGAAGGAGGACATGTCAGAGGAACTTTTTGAAAGTGGCATCATCAGAACAGTTGCGACAGAGGCAATGGAACTGAGAGAATGGGATGGAGTCCTTACAGGAAGCGGGGTGTTAGGAGCTGTAGTCGAGGTAGCTGTGGGAGTTGGTAGGTTTGTAATGGATATTGGTGGACAGTCTATCACCAGAAATTGTCTGACACTTGCCTTGCCTTCCTTGAACTCACTGTCTCAATTTAATGTGATAGACTGTCCAGCAATATCCATTACAAGCCTAGCGACACCCAGAGCTACCTTGACTACAGCTCCACACACCCCTCTTATCACCCATTGTTATCTCTAACTTTTAGCCCTTTTAGTATTCCTTCACCGCAGTGCACTCTCACTAGAGCTATCTGTACCGTGTTTGTCCTGCTGTCTACTCCTAATTAGCACATTCTTTTAGATAATATCACCACCTTCAACACATTTTTGTCCTTTTGTCTGTGACATCTTTTGGTTATCTCTACCTATTACTAAGCTTATTATCCCAACAACCCCGCCCCTCCAACCACAACAGTCCTTAAACCAGCTTATATTTCACCCCTTTCCTATTTTTACTTAGTTCCGTTGAAGGGTCATGAGGAATCGAAACGTCAACTGTGCTCCTCTCCGCCGATGCTGCCAGACCTACTGAGTTTTTCCAGGTATTTTTGTTTCTGTTTTTGTTTAGGATTTGCAGCATCCACAGTTCTTTGCTTTTATCTAAGGTTTCGAAGAACTAGAGTGAAGAACTAGAGCGATTGAGAGGATGGAGGGGTTGGGTGAGGAGATATTGTGTAAACTGGGCGTGTCCTCACTGGAAAAAAATGTTTGAGAAGTAATATGATTGCTATTTCCCATTGACTTCATTTTTGTGAGGACACCTTGATACCACATTAGCTCAAATGCTGCCTTGATGTGAAGGGAAAGTACCATCACCTCTCCTTTTGGCCATGTTTGAGCCAAAGCTGCGATTAGGTCTGGAGCAGAGTGGTCCTGGCAGAACCCAAACTGAGTATTGGTGAGCAGGGTATTGCTGAGTAAAGGCCAGTTCAAAGCACTGTCGATGATACCTTCCATTGTTTTGCTGATGACTGCGAGTAGGCTGATGGAATTGCAATTGCTGGCTTAGATTTGTCCTGCTTTTCATGGATAGGATATTCCAGTGCAATTTTCCACATTGTCAGGTACATACCAGTGTTGCACTGAAACAACTTGAATAGAATTGTGGCTAGTCCTGGAGCACTAATCACCAGCATTATAGCCAGAATATTGTTGGGGACCTTGCATGAAGTGAGCTCGGTTGCTCCTTTTACATCATGTGCAGGGATTTAAATTGGCTGAAGACTTGTTTCAGTGAAGATGGGAACCAGAACCTAGTGGATGAATCATCCACTAAACACTTGGAACTGAAGATAGTTGCAAAAGCTTCAGCCTTATCTTTTGCACTAGTGTTGGGTTCCCCATCATTGATTATGTGAAAGTTTGTGGATTATTCTCCTCCAGTTAGTTGTTTAGCTCTTCACCACAATATTACTGATCTGGTATATGCTCTGTTGGTTGTGGGATCACATGCTTCTTATATCACAGCATCACAAAGTGCAGAAGAGGTCCTTCAGCCCATCGAGGTTGCATCCAAACGTGAGAAACACCTGACTTACCTACCTAATCCCATTTACCAGCCCATGGCTTTGAATTTTATGACGTGCCAGTGCTCATCCAGGTACTCCTTAAAGGATGTGAGTCAACCCGCCTCCACCACACTCCCAGGCAGTGCATTCCAGACCATCACCACCTTTTGGGAAAAAAATGTGTTTCCTTACATCCCCCACTAAAGCTCCTGCCCCTCACTTTGAACTTGTGCTCTCTTGTGATTAACCCTTCAACTAACGGGAACAGCTGCTCCCTATCCATTCTGTCCATGCCCCTCATAATCTTGTATACCTCAGTCAGATCACCCCTCAGTCTTCACTGTCCAATGAAAACAACCCAGGTCTATCCAACATCTCTTCATAACTTAAATATTTCTTACCAGGCAACATCCTGGTGAACCTCCTCTGAACCCTCTCCAGAGCAATCACATTTTTCCTATCATGTCGCAACCAGAACTGCACAAGGTACTCCATCTGTGGCCTCACCAAAGTTCTACACAACTCAAACATGACCTCCCATCTTTTATAATCTATGCCTCGATTGATAAAGGCAAATGTCCCATATGCCATTTTCACCATCTCACTAACATACCCCTCCGCCTTCAGAGATCTATAGACATGCCACTGAGGTCCCTTTGTTCCTCAAAACTTCCTAGTGCCATGTCGTTCATTGAATACTTGCTTGTCAAATTACTCCTTCCAAATTGTATCACCTCACACGTTTCAGGGTTAAATTCCATCTGCCACTTATCTGCCCATTTGACCATCCTGAATGCATCTTCCTGTAGCCCAAGACATTCAACCTCACTGTTAACCACCCGGCGAATCTTTGTGTCATCCAAAAACTTACTAATCATACTCCCTACACAGTCATCTATGTCGTTTATATAAATGACGAATAATATTGGACCCAGCACATATCCCTGTACGCCACTGGACACTGGCTTCCTGTCACTAAAGTATCCTTCTGTCATCATGCTCTGTCTCCGACATTTATGCCAATTTTGAATCCACCTCATCAAATTACCCTGTACCCCATGTGCATTTGCCTTCTTTATAAATCTCCCATGTGGGACATTGTTAAAGGCTTTGCTGAAATCCACATAAACTACATCAACTGCACTACCCTCAACTACACACCTGGTCACCTCCTTAATAAATTAGATTAAATTTGTTAGGCATTACCTCCCTCTGACAAAGCCATGCTGACTATCCCTGATCAAACCTTGCCTCTTCAAGTGGAGATAGATTCTCGCCTTCAGAATGTTTTCCAATAGTTTCCCTACCACTGAAGTTAGGCTCACAGGCCTGTACATCCCTGGCTTCTCCCTTAAAACCCTTCTTAAATAGCAAAACCACATTAGCTGTTCTGCAGTTCTCTGGCACTTTCCCCGTGGCCAGAGAGGAATTAGAAATTTGGGTCAGAGCCCCTGTGATCTCCCCCCTTGCCTCCCTCAGCAGTCTGGGACTCAAATCCTCTGGACTTGGAGATGTGTCCACATTCAAGCTTGCCAACACCTCCAATACCTTGTCACTCTCTATATAGATAGGCTCAAGAACCTTGCAGTCTTTCCCCTCATGTTCGATACCTTCATCCTCATTTTCTTGGTTGAAGACAGATGTGAAGTACATAGGTTATGATGATATGTTGTAGCCTCACCAGGTTGGCATCTCATGTTTATTTACTCCTGATGCTGATCCTGCAACTCTCTCCCACACGTTAATTGAACCAGGTTGAGCCCCTGGTTTGATTGAAATGGTGGAGTGATGGTTATGCCTTACCATAATTCTGCAGCTGATTGCCCACAGCGCTTTGTGGATAGTCAGTTTAGAGACAGTAGATCTATTGTGTTTCCATCACATTTAGCACAGTGATACTATCGCATAATACAATGAGAGGTGTCTTCAGTTTGAAGAGTGTACTTCATTTCTTACAAGGATCGTGCAGTGGTCACTCCTATAATTTCATAAACAGATGCATCTGCAATAGGTTGATGGGTGAGCACAAATAGGGTTCCAGCTCATGTTGATTCTCTGGCCAACTGCTGCAAGCCCAATCTGGCAGATATGTCTTTCAAGACTCAGAAAGCATTGTCATTAGTGGTGCTAAAGAGCCATTCTTGATCAGAGAAATTAAGTCCCCACCGAAAGTGAATTCTCTGCCCTTGCTTTTTCTAATAAACCTGGAGGAGTCCATATACATCAACTGAAGGAGGACAATAATCAGTTGGTGGTTTTGTTGTCTATCTTTGGCGTCATGCCAAGAGATTTCCTGGGGTTCTGAATCTATATTGAGGACTCTCCCTGGTTACCGTATAGCCCTAGGCTGCCATCTCTGGTGGATCCATCTAGTGGGAAAGGGCATACCCAGGTATAGTAGCAGAAGAATCTGGGATGTTGTTTGATGGTCATATTGACAGGATTATTCTTATTTCAGGCTGTTGTTTTACTGGTCACATTTGTTACAAATCCTTCAATGTTAGTGGGGACTTTGCATGGTCGACTGGGCTGTGACTGAATCCAATGCTGGGTGCTCTTATTACACCTTTTTACAGCTGTGTTGCATGTTGTTCTAGACCATTTCAGAAAGCAGTGAAGAGTCAGCCATGTTGCTGTGTGTCTGGAGCCATATACAGATCAGGATGTGTAAGAACGGTAGGTTTTCTTCCCTAAAGGACATGAGTGAACTGGATGGCTTTTGACGAGAATTCAATATTATCCTATTTTTTTAGTTCAAATTCACAAACTGTCACAGTGAGATCTAAGCTCAGGTCTCTAGAGTATGAGTCCAGGCTACCAGTTTGCTAATTCAGGAACATAACCACAATGCTGCTGTACCTGCATGTGGCAAGTGATGTATGCTTGGAAGGTTCAGTTCACTTTGGATTGACCGTTCACAAAGGTCTCTCCCTCTGAGGTTTTCCTCACCTCATGCTCGGTTCTGGTGTAGACTAATTATTGGAGGTTGATTTATGTCAATTGTCAGCATGTGACTGCCCAGGTGTTAGAAGATGGTCTGGATAGATCTTGGTCTTCTATCATCCTTACGTTCTACAGGTTTTGTAATATTTAAATAATCCAAACTCATTGCAACCCTCCCACTTACCCAATGTTCTTGTCCATTGAAAATCTGCTTGTATGTTAACAATGAGCTGACTCCATCCACCCCGTCTTCAATCGCCTGGTCCAGTCTGTCCCAGTAAAATTTTGTCAACTGGAACAGCTGGAAATCCTCCCATTTTGTCAAGAACTCAGTGATTCTGGAGTTTGGATCTGTGAACACAAGATGGAGAAAAATAAACATAATTGAATTTCTAGCCACGTTGTTCTACTTCCTTTAAAGGAAACGACTGAATCCTCCTGTGAGCCACGTTGTCAAACAAAGTGTGAAAATCCAGAAGCATTAAGTGATAGCATAGCTGATTTGTGACCTAATTCCTAATCTTGCCCCAAATCCCTTCATACCCATGGTTAACAACAATCTATGCATCTCAAATTTAAAACCAGCCATTTTCTTTATTGTTTGCTGGATGTGGGAGTCATTGGCAAGGCCAGCATTTGTTGTCTATCCCAAATTGCCCCAGAGAAGGAGGTGGTGAGACAACTTCTTGAGCCACTGCAATACTTCTGGTGCATATATGCCCAGAGCACTTCTGGGAAGGAAGTCCAAGTATTTTGACCCAGTGACAGTAAAGGAACAGTGATATCGTTCGAGGTCAGGATAGAGTTTGGCCTGGAGAGGAACTTGCAAGTTATGGTGCTCCCATGCATCTGTTGTCCTTGTTCTTCTTGGTGGCAAAGGTCATGGATTTAGAAGCTGCAGTCAAAGGTGCCTTGATGAGTTGCTGCTGTGCATCCTGTAGACACTACACATTGCTGCCACTGTGCGTAAGTGGTGGATGGAGCTAATGTCTTCACATAGAGGATACCCTCCATCATCATGCTAATTGGGATAGATTTCAAACAGATCTAGCAACTCAAGACAGGGCAGCCATGAGGCACTCTGAGCAATCAGCAGCAGCTGAACTGTACCCAACCACAATCTATAACCTCAAGGCCTGGTATTTCCCACTCTCTACCATTACCACCAAGCCAGGGGATTAACCTTGGATCAATGAAAAGTGCAGGAAGACACACCTGGAGCAGTATCTGGCATAGCTGAAAATAAGGTGTCAACCTGGTGACGCTAAAACATGGGACTACTTGTGTGCCAAACAGCAAAATCAGCAAGTAACACAGCACTAAGTAATTCTGCAACCAATGAGTCACATCTAAGCACTGCAATCCTGCCATGTCCAGTCATGAATGATGGCAGACAATTAAACTACTCACTGGAGGAGGAGGATCCACAAATATTCCCATCCTCAATGATGTGAGAGTCCAGTACTTCAGTGCAAAAGATAAGGATGAAGCATTTACTACAATTTTCAAGCAAAAATGCCGAGTGCATGATCCATCTCGGCCTCCTCCAGATGCCCTCAGCATCACAGATGCCAGTCTTCAGCCAATTCAATTCACTCCACGTGATATCAAGGAACAGCTGAAGGCACTAGATACTGCAAAGGCTATGGGCCCTGACAATATTCCAGCAACAGTATTGAAGGCTTGTGCTCCAGAGCTTGCCGTGAGTCTAGCCAAGCTGTTTCAGTACAGCTACAATACTGGCATCTGCCCAACAATGTGAAGAATTGCGCACGTCTGTCCTGTACTCAGCAAGCAGGACAAATCCAACCCGCGAATTGCCCATCAGCCTATTCTCGACAAACAGAAAAGTGAAGGAAGGGGTCACCAACAGTGCTTTAAAGCAGCAATTGCTCAGCAATAACCTGCTCACTGACACTCATTTGGGTTCCGCCAGGGTTACTCAACTCCTGATCTCATTACAGTCTTGTTTCAAATATGGACAAAAGACCTGAGCGCTCCAGAGGTGGGATGAAAGTGACGGCCCTTTACATCAATGCAGCATTTGACTAGGTGTGGCATCAGGGAACCTTAGCAAAACTGTAGTCAATAGGAATCAGTGGGAATGCTCTGCGCTGGTTGGAGTCAGAGCAAGCATAAAGAAAGATGGTTGTGGTTGTTGGAGGTCAATCATCTCAGTTCCAGGACATCACTGCAGGTATACAACAGGGTACTGTCCTAGGCCCACCCATCTCCAGCTACTTCATCAATGACCTTCATTCCGTCATAAGGTCTTAAGTGGAGATGTTCACTGATGATTGTGCAATGTTCAGCATCATTCACAACTCATCAGATACGGAAGCAGTCCATGTCCACATGCATCAAGACCTGGATGATATTTAGGCTTGGGCTGACAAGTGGCAAGTAACATTTGTGCCAGAAAAGGACCAGGCAATTATCATCTCCAGCAAGAGATGATCTAAGCAACGTCCCTTGACATTCAATGGCATTACCATTGCCGAATGATCCACCATCAACATCCTGATCGATACCATTGACCAGAAAGTGAACTGAACTAGCTACGTAATGACAGTGGCTAGAGGAGCAGGTCAGAGGGCAGAGGGCAGGAATGCTGCAGTGAGTAACTCAGGTGCTGAATCCCCAAAGCCTGTCCAAAAGCACCATCCAGGCACAGGTCAGCAGTGTGAGAGAATACTCTCCACTTGCCTGGATGAGTGCAGCTCCATGAATGCAAACAAAGCTTGACAGCATCCAGGTCAAAGCAACCCTGTTGATTTGCAACCCATCCACAAACATTCACTCCCTCCACCACCGAAACACAGTGGCAGCAGTGTGTATGATGCACAGAATGCACTGCAGGAACTCACCAAGGCTCCTTGGACGGCACCTTCTCTCCCACGGCCGCTACTATCTAGGAGGACAAGGGCAGCAATAGGTGGGAACACCACTATATGGATATTCTCCTCCTAGCCACTCAGCATCTTGGCTTGGAAATAGAACTTCATTCCTTCACTGTCGCTGGAACTCCCTCCCTAACAGCGCTGTGGATATACCTGTGCCATATGGACGGCGGCAGTTCAAGGCACGAGCTCACCACCATCATCTCAAGGGCTATTTAGAACTCAGGATAGGCAATAAGTGCTGGCCTATCCAGTGAAGCCCACAACCCATGAAAGAATAATTTTTAAAAATGTTTTAAGTGGTGGATGGAATGCCGATCAAGTGGGCTCTTTCTTCTGGATGGTGTAGATTTTCATGTTGTTGTATCTGCAGACATCGAGCCAAGGGGAGAATATTGCGTTGCACTCCTGGTTGTGCTTTCTGGATGGTCGACAGACTTCGAGAAGACAGGAGTGAGTTACTCTCCTCATATTTCCCAGCTTCTAACATGCTTTTGTAGCTACAGTATTTATATGGCTAATCCAGTTCAGTTCCTGGTCAATGGTAACCCCCAGGATGTTGAGAGTAGGCGATTCAATTATGGTGATGCCATTAAATGTCAAGTGGAGATGGTTATATTCTAACTTGTTGGAGATCGTGATTGCTTGGCATTAGTATGGCATGAATGCTACTTGCCATTTTATTAGCAGGTAGTTCTCGGAGGTGGTTCTCGGAGGTGGGACATACTTTCTGATAGGAGCTTAAGTCTTGTTCTGAGCCAATTAATGGCCCTATGGCTGTTAATTTGGCTCGGACACTGCCAGTCACATGGAGCTTGGTGCAGCTTAATTTTAAGCCAGGGAAGTGGTGCAGGTCACTGCCTTGGTGTGGAATTCCCCCCATGGCTCTATCACTAATGAGTATAGTAAAAAAGATTGGAGCTAGACCTTTCAGGAGTGAAATTATAATAAAAAGTTCCGTACACAGGAACCCTCTTCTTTAAGCAAGCCAACTGATTTTAGATCTGAGGTGAAGTGACTGTCCCTGCCATCATGGCAGCATTTAACCACGCATGGCACCAATGACAGTTATCTACCCAACAGTTACAGAACTCAGGGGCTCCCTCAACCTGTGTCTGTGTTGCCCCTTTAGAGGGTCACTCATTTAACTCCTTCTACTCGGCCCCTGTCATGTTCCTTCTTCCTGTGTGAGCTGCAGGTCTTGCACAAGATATGGTCAATCAAAAAGCATAGAAATTTTATTCTGAAGTATTTTGTGAACCTACCTGTGGACATTTTTATTTCTGTTGTTGTTGTTCGATGTTCTGTCTTGTTCGAAACTTCAGCGATGGTGATGACAGTTGTTCTCAGATTAGGATGTTCTGTCAAAAATACTACATTAATACAAGGATTAGATTGGTTTATTAAAATCAGAAGAATATTGGCAGCTTCAAATAGTGAAGTGAGGTGCCGAATTTATTTGCAGGATATCTTTAGTGATTTTACAATCTCACAAATGCCACGGTGATACCGATGGTAGATTTATTGTCTGCTTGGCTATGTATGAGGTGCTCTCACCCTTCTGTTCAAACAATCCACCTTTGACCCCTTTGTTCTTGCAGAAAACTGCACTCCAGTCTCCTTTTCCTTCCTCAAAGACCTTGAACGTGAAATTATTTCCCAAATCAATGCCCATCTTTCATGGAATTCCATGTTCAAATCCCTCCAATCAAGGTGCAACCATTTTACAGTACCAAAACAGCTCTTATTGAAGTCACAAATCACACCCTTCCTGCCTCTGAGAGTAGGAAATGAAGCATTTTCATCCTTCTCGACCTGTCTACAGCCTTTGACATGGTTGACCAGATCATCCTTCCCCAACTCCTCTCCGCTGTCAACCAGCTGGGTGAAAATGCAGCAAAAGTTCCCTGATTAATTCTTATCTATTAAATTGCAGCCAAATAAACTCTTCCCACTCCCACACAATTAACTCTGGAGTCCCCCAATGATGTCTCGTTGGCCATCTTCTATTTCTCATCAACACGCTGTCCCTTGGCAACCTGGTTCCACATGTAAGCTGAGGTCACCCAGCTCAACTTGATCACTGCTTCCTGTATCCTGACTCTAAACAAGTCTCTTTTACCCATCATCTGTGCCTACTGGTCCAATCTGGCTCCTAGTCTCACAACAACTCTTGTTAAAATCCCCAACCTAGCTTTTCAAATTTCTGCATGGCCCCTCTCTTCCTATCTATGTAACCTCGAACAGCTCTGGAAGCCATCGATATCTCTGCCCTTCATCTCTCCAAGGCTGACATGTTTCACTTCCTGATAACAATCGTCCAAAACTGGGGGCCAAGTTCTGAGCTCTGGAATTGCCTTCCTGAGCGTCTCAGCCTCTGTTACTTTTCTCTCCTCCTTTAAAATTCTCCTTAAGAACACTAATGTGATCAAAGTTTTTGATCACGTGCTCTGTTACTTCTTCAGTATCTCAGTGCCTTTTTAAAAAGGAATTGCACTGCTTTTCTTAAACAGCACGGGATGTTTTGCTAATGAAAGCTGCTAAAAAAATGCAACTTGTTGCATTTTCTCCACTTGTTTGCCTCACTGCATGTCTGCCCACACCCTTGTGCCCAATCAAACTGTCAGCCAGTGTCCTATCATTTCTTCACTTTAGAAGTATAAAAATGATTCAGTCTTAGATCAGTCATTTCTCCAAATTACAAATTAAATTATTCTCCAGCGTTAATTAAATAAGAAGTTTGAACAATGCAAAAGTTAGTTATCTGCTGTTTATCTCACATTGCACCCACCCTGCAATGACCCAGCCCCCCACTCTCCAGCCCCGCTCCCCACTGACCTCGGCCTGCACCCCCCACTCACCCAGCCTCGCTCCACCCACTGACGCAGCCCCGTGCCCCACACTGAGCCAGCCCCGTACCCTCCACTGAACCAGCCCAGCAACCCTCACTGACCCAGCCCCACATCCCCCACTGACCCATCCCGCACCCCCACTGACCCGGCTTTGTCCTATCTTCATTCCATTTGCCTTCCTAATCACTAGCTGAACTTATATTCTAACCTTTAGTGATTCATTTACTAGTGCACTCAAATCTCTCTCTACCAGAGAGCTCTGCAATCTCGCTTAATTTAAATAATATTCTGCTTTTCTATTCTTCCTGCCAAAATGGACAAGTTGATATTTTTTGTATGTTGTATGCCATCTGCCAAATTTTTGCCCATTCACTTAACCTATCTATATCCCGTCGTAAACTGTTATGTTCTCTGAACAACTTATTTTCCTGCTTATTCTTGTGTCATCAGCAAACTTAAGCTAACATACATTTGTTTCCTTCATCCAAGTTGTTGATTTAAATTGGATATAGTTCAGGCCCCAACATTGATCCCTTTGGCAGTCCACTAGTTGCAACTTGCCAATGTAAAATTTAACCACTTATTCTGACTCCCTGCTTATGGTTAACTAACCAATCCTCTACCATGTTAATCATTAACCCCTTAGGTCATGAGCTCCTGTTTTGTGCAGTAACCTTTAATGTGGCACCTTATCAAATGCCTTTTGGAAATCCAAGTGCACCACATCTACAGATGCCCCCTTATCATCCTTGCTTGTAACTCTGAACCATAGAAAGTTTACAGCACAGGGGAAGGCCATTCAGCACATCATGGCTGCGCAGGTTGAGACAGAAACACAAAAAAGAACTAGCTGCCCATTCTAATGCCACCTTCCAGCACCTGGTCCATAGCCTTGCATGTTAAATCACTTTAGGTGCGGATCCACAAACTTTTTAAATGAATTGAGGGTTGCTGACTCCACCACCAAATTAGGCAGTGAATTCCAGACACCCACCACCCCCTGGGTGAGGAAGATTTTCCTCATGTCCCCTCTGACCCTTCTACCAAGCAGCTTAAATCTGTACCCACTGGTACTTGACCCCACAGATAGGGGGAAAACAGGTCTTTCCTGTCTACCATATCTAGGCCCCTCATAATCTTGTGCACCTCAGTGAAGTCACTCCCCCCAGCCTCCTCAGTTCCAAGGAACTCAATCCCAGCCTATCCAGTCTTTCCTCACAGCTGAAATTTTCAATCTCTTGCAACATCCTTGTAAATCTCATCTGTACTCCCCCCAGAGCAATTATGTCCTTCCTGTAATATGCTGACCGGAATTGGACACAAAATTCCAGCTGTAGCCTAACCAGCATTTTATACAGTTCTAGCATTACATCCCTGCTTTTGTATTCTATACCTCATCCAATAAAGGAAAGAATTCCATGTGATTTCTTTACCATCTTTTCCACCTGTCCTGCCATCTTCAAGGACCTGTGGACATATACTGCAAGGTCTCTCACTTCCTCTAACCCTCTCAATATCCTCCCATTTATTGTCTATTACATGGCTTGTTTGCCCTCCCCAAATTCATTACCTCACAACTTTTTGGATTGACTTCCATCTGTCACCACCGCTCACTCAACCAAACCATTGAGATCAATCTGGAGACAAGAACTCTCCTCTTCACTATCAATTACACGGCCCAGTTAACTTCATCAAAGAATTGTAATAAATTTGTGAAACACAATTTCCCTTACACAAAACCACGTTGACTCGTATGTATTATGATTTTTGAAAAATCCTTTTATTACTTCATTAATAATGGATTTGTGCATCTTCTCTATGACAGATATTAGACTAACTGACCTATAGTTTCCTGCTTTCTGTCTCCTCCTTCTTGAATAGAGATGTTACATTTCTGATTTTCCAATTCCCTGGGGCACTCCAGAATTCAAGGATATTGAAAGATCACAACCAATGCACCGACTATCTCTGCAGCCATTTCTTTTAATGCCCTAGGATGCAGGCCATCAGTGCCAGAGTCAGCCTTGAGTTCTAATAGTTTTCCAAGCACCTTTTCCCTCGAGATTGTGATTGGTTTAAGTTCTTCCCTCCCTTGTACCTCTTTTTTCAAGCATTCAAGTTTTAGTTGGTTTGGGTTTTAATAATTACAAATACACTGTGAAGCAGAAGCTGGCTTTCTATTTGATGTTGATTTTGAGGCACATTTCCTGAACGTAGGATAATTCATTTCTCAGCTCATTCTCCCATTTTTTGTGCTGCCTGATCAAAGCCAATTTAACAGTGAAATCTGAAGGAGTTGTTGTGATTAAGCCCCAGCTAACAAACAGACGCATATCCATCTGCTGGGTTGTGCCACAGACTGGAGTCACCTCTTAGCTCAAATCGTTTTACTCTAAAATACACACAAGATTCAATTATGACTTTGTGCTTCAGTACAGAAAACGGATCTTACTTCACAGTTCAGTACAGAGCCTCATGCTCGATGATTGTACTCGGTGGTCAGACTCCCCGAGTTTCACCCACACCGTTTCCTGCCTTACCTTGTAACCTTTGAGCATTGTCTACAGGATCAGTGTTTAGTAGAATAAATTGAACTTTCTCTTACATTTCTCTCCAGTCAATCTATGGAAGCTCTTTGAATTGGAAGTGTTCTCCCTGGTTGGTGCTCCCACAATCCTGAGCTCGTTCACCTGCTATTGATGTTCACTCGACAATCTTTGCTTCCTTTCAGCTGTGGACCTTTCTCCTCACTCTTTCATTCACTGCGAGGTCTAATTATGGCAGGGTAGAAAATGAGACAATTACTAATGTGATGTAAATGTTTGCTTCATCTGTCAAAATACAAACATGGAGCAGGATTAGGCCACTCGGCCCATCGAGCCTGCTCCATTCAATAACTTCATGGCTAATTTGATTGTAACCTCACCCTCACACTCCTGCCTACCCCCAATAACCATTCACCCCCTTGTTAATCAAGGATCGAGATAGCTCTGCCTTCAATTATTAAAAATGAAGAAGCTAAGCCATATTTTTCTGTTCCATTTGAGTCAGTTATTCAGGTCCCAATACACCTGCCAGTAAGTCTTGAGAAGACTGGGGCACAAGGTGGAATACTAACAAATCCAACGAACACTTCAAATGTATAGGGTTCAGTCTCACTGGCTCCATCCTCCCCGGATTACTCACTGTCCGATCTCACTGATTCCATCCTCCGCGGGTTACACACTGTCCGATCTCACTGAGTCCATCCTCCGCGGTATACACACTGTCCAATATCACTGGCTTCATCCTCCCCGGGTTAAACACTGTCCGATTTCACTGATTCTATCCTCCCTAGCTTACTCTCTGACCGATCTCACTGGCTCCATCCTCCCAGGGTTACAAACTGTCCGATCTCACTGGCTCCATCCTCCATGGGTTACACACTGTCTGATCTCACTGGCTCCATCCTTCCAAGTTTCCTCACTCTCAGATCTCACTGGCTCCATCCTCCCCGGGTTACACATTGTCCGATCTCACTGGCTCCATCCTTCCAAGTTTCCTCACTCTCTGATCTCACTGGCTCCATCCTCCCCAGTTTACACACTGTCCAATCTCACTGACTCCATCCTCCCCGGGTTAATCACTGTCCGATCTCACTGGCTCCCTCCTCCCCGGGTTACTCACAGACCGATCTCACTGGCTCCATCCTCCCCGGGGTAAACACTGTCCGATCTCACTGGCTCCATCCTCCCCGGGTTACTCACTGTCTGATCTCACTAGCTCCATCCTCCCCGGGTTACTCACTGTCTGATCTCACTGGCTCCATCCTCCCCGGGTTACACACTGTCCGGTCTCACTGGCTCCATCCTCCCCGTGTCACTCACTGTCCGATCTCACTGACTCCATCATCCCCGAGTTACACACTGTCCGATCTCACTGGCTCCATCGTCCCCGGGTTACACACTGTCCAATCTCACTGGCTCCATCATCCCCGGGTTACTCACTGTCCGATCTCACTGGCTTCATCCTCCCCGGGTAACAGTCTGTCTGATCTCACTGGCCCCATCCTCCCCAGGTTACTCACTGTCTAATCGCACTGGCTCCATCCTCCCCGGGTTACATACTGTCCGATCTCACTGGCTCCATCCTCCATGGGTAACTCACTGTGCGATCTCACTGGCTCCATCCTCCCTGAGTCACTCACTGTCCGATCTCACTGTCTCCATCCTCCGCGAGTCACTCACTGCCTGACCTCACTGCCTCCTCAGTGTTTGATTGCATTTGATTCATACTCTGGAACCAAGGTGGTGTTAAGTGGAACAGTTCTCAGTGGCGGCACAGTGCAAGTGCTGTGTCTCTCCAGGCATTGAGGTAACCGAAAGATGTTTGACGTTACACTTGTCACATGGGAACCGCGGGAGCGGGAAGGGAGAGAAAGTGAGCGAGCTTTCAATCAGAGGAGC
Organism: Carcharodon carcharias; assembly: GCF_017639515.1. NCBI lineage: Eukaryota > Metazoa > Chordata > Chondrichthyes > Lamniformes > Lamnidae > Carcharodon > Carcharodon carcharias. The sequence goes on along the minus strand of NC_054484.1, from coordinate 117,032,317 downwards.
TGAAGCGTGCACACCTATACAAGAATTGGAAAAAACATTTGAAGGCCCTATCTGATGCTTTGAAATCAAAACATGAATTTATACAACGAAAGTGAAAATCCTGCAGCATGCCTGTGGAGTTTTCAACTCCAGTGAATGTTGAGAGCCCTGAACCATTCACCCGAGCTTCCCTCTCTCTGTTACTTCAAAAAAAAAGTCTATACAGAAATATACATAATGCATGTTCGCCTTTAGTAGGATACAGCTGGTATTCTTTTTATTGTTATTAAGCTGATAGGCATATATTTCACAGACATTGTGTGTTCCTCTTAAACCCACATGACCTTAGCCAACCGCCAGCGCTTTTATATTCATCCTTCATTGCAAATTACTGAGTTGGAATCTTTAACAATCCAAATATAGACTGGGAACACCGCAGTGTAATGGGCAGAAAGAGGTAAGAATTTTTGGAGAGTATTCAGGATTATTTTCTATACCTTTCAAGTATTGGTAGACCTGCTTCTTGGGAATGAGATAGGCCAAATGGATCAAGTGTCAGCAGAGACACAGTGATTATGATATCATAAGGTTTAGGTTGGATTTGGAAAAGTACAAGGAGCAACCCAGTGTTAGAATAATTAGTTGTTGGAACGCAAACTTCAAAGCGGTGCAAATGGAGGTGATTCAGATAATTTAAAACCAAAGATTGGCAGGAAGCACTTGTAGCTGCATATTGGACTGTCTTAAAGACAAACATTCAGGCACAGTCAAGGTATATTGCCACAAAGTGAAAGTTAAGGACACAAAACGATAGATCCGTGGATGACAAAAGAGAGTGAGCTAACACGAAGAACGGAAAGACTTCCTATGACAGATGTCAGCTGGTTAATACAAACAAGAGCCAAGCTTAATATTGAGGCTCAAAGGGGATTGAAATACTAAATAAGAGAACCAACGAAAGATATGTGTAAACACTAGCAGCTAAAATAAAATGTAATCCAAAACACTTAGATAGGGATAGAAATAGTACAATGTTGGTAGGAGGAATAGTGGGGCCAATTAGGGAACAGAGAAGAGGTTTATGAATAGAAGCAGGAGCCTTTGATGAAGTATGAAGTAAATGTGTTGCATCTGTCTTTACGAAGGAAGGCAAGGCTGCACTATTCATGGTGAAATATAACATAGTTCAGACGCTTGAAACACTGACTGTTTAAAACAAATATTATTCACAGGCATTTTCATGGAAGGATTTATTTTCATATGGACAAGTCCATAAGACCATAAGACATAGGAGCAGAAATTAGGCCGATCAGCCCATCGGTTCTGGTCCGCCATTTAATCACGGCTCATAAGTTTCTCAACCTCATTCTTCCACTTTCTCCTGGTAACCTTTGATCCCCTTACTAATCAAGAACCTATCTATCTCGGTCTTAAATACGCTCAATGGCCTGGCCTCCAAAGCCTTCTGTGGCAATGAATTCCATAGATTCACCATTCTCTGGCTAAAGAAGTTTCTCCACATCTCTGTTCTAAAAGGTCTTCCCTTTACTATGAGGTTGTGCCCTAGGGTCCTAGTCTCTCCTACTAATGGAAAGATCTTCCCCACGTCCACTCTATCCAGGCCTTTCAGCATTCTGTAAGTTTCAATCAGATCCCCCTTCCTCCTTCTAAATTCCATCGAGTATAGACCCAGAGTTCTCAAACGTTCCTCATATGTTAAGCCGTTCAGTCTTGGTCTCGTTCTCGTGAACCTCCTCTTGATCCTCTCCAGGGCCAGCACATCATTCCTGAGATATCACAAAGTCATCCCAAGTCATCCCAAATACCTCTACCGAACCACCACAACTAAAATATATCCTAATTATATGTTATTCAGAATATGACAGTGATAAATATGGAGAGTTCTAATAATACTTTTAAGAGAATATTGAGGTATTCGTGAGCTAGCTGCTTCACACTGCAATGTCTGTCTCTCCTTGGTAGGAGCAGGTAGACAGCAGGGTCCTGTAGGGATCTGGGAAAGAAGAGAAGACTGGAGAGAGCAATAATGTGGACAGACAGGAACACAGAGATAGCAGGTGCCTGTACAGGGATGGATCATGGAGAGGGAAGGAGCCCGGAGAGATTAAGATGATGGCACAAAGGTGCACGGAGAGAGAAGGGAGCAGGAGAATGAAGGAACCTGCAACGTTCAGGAGCATCGACAGGATAGGAATATGGACACACAGGGGCACAGAAGGAGCAAGGTCCCCGGGGGAAGCAGAAACCCCAAGGGAGCCGGGCCCCATAGACTGCAGAAACAAATTGGGGGCAGTTTACAGGAGAAGACAAGAGGAGCGGGGAATAAGTCACTCACTTTGAATTCCCAGAAAACATTGACTTCCTGCACGTCCTGTCCTCCATCATGGAATTGATGGAAAGATTCTGCTGACCCCAGGGTCGACAGAGCCCAGTTTGAGAACCACCGATTTATAACGGCAGTTACTGTCTTTATGACACGATCTCTACCCGTCAGGAACAGCTGTAACGTCCTATTCGAGGGGGCAGTGAGTTAGCACCCACTGCAACAGCTAGCAATATATTCCAGCGGCTCAGTTCTTGCACAAATTAAAACTTCAGTTCCAGGCCCTCCGAAACTGAACAACAGGAGCTTGTTATCCATCGGTATGCAATCCACACCTTTCTATAATTAACAGACCTTATCAGCTCGCTCTAAACCTCCGCCTTGAAATTGCAGAAATCTCACACTTGCACTTATCTGATAAGCTGAGGGAGTTTAATGTTAAAGAAAACATAGTTTTAAAGAGACTGGCTCAGAAATCTGCATGAATAGACTGCCATGTATGAGACATGCACAAATCAATCAACCAGGTAGAGGGTAGACACGATCATTCAATCAGGAACTGCAGCAAGAGAATTGTCCATAAATTGGTGACAGAGAGGGAGAAACAAATAGAGAGAGTGGCAGGGCAGAGAGGGACAAAGATAGAGAGGTAGTCAGTGAAAGGTCCAGATACATACAGAACAACAGGGAGACGGGGACACACAGAAACAGGAACATCAGTAAAAGAGACTGGTGGTGAGATCACTCAAATACAAATTCAGTTGCATTTGCCGTCTGGAGCTATGGATTGTGAGCATGGAGATTGACCAGCAATCTCTCCTTGATATTAGTGTGTTGGAGTATTTGCACTTTGATACTCAAAGCCATTTGGGCACGTGATGAGCGTCCTTCCTTGGCGCAGCATTGGGACATAACTCAAACTTGGAAAGCTTCAGAGGCACAACACACTGCCCTAAAAGACCAGAATATGTCCCACCTAAGTATGGAGCCAACAGACAAAGAGTGCAATAACACCTAAGGAACACATAAATGCCAAGAAAATCAATATGGTATCAAAAAACTTGACATTTCCTAATAGTGTGGCACCAGACTTTAGGCAGCATCTTAAGGGAGGAGAGCTATTCGGGGGTGTTCAGAGAAATCCCGCTGCAGGCAGCTCAAAACATGTCATGAAAAGTCTAGCAATGGAAACTGAGAATAGAGAAGAGGCCAGAATCGGAGGAGTGGAGATTTCTCTGAGTTTTTGCGGCTGAATGAGAGGACAGGGATAGGGATGTTTATACCGCTGGGGGAGATTACAGAGATAGGGAGTTCTTGCAGGACTCAAGGAGATTATAAAGATTGGCAGGGCTGTGGGGGAATACAGAGGAAGTGAGGATTATAGAGTCATAGAATAGGAAAGCACAGAAGGAGGCCTTCTGACTCATCATGTGTATGCCGTTCTTTCAAAGAACAGTTTGTTAAGTTGCACTTTACCACTCCTTTTGCTATCTCTAGATTTGCTTCCCTTTCAGTTGACTCCGTTTTGAATGTTACTGTTGACTCTCCATTCCAGTCCCTACCATGCAATACCTTCCAAGTTCTAATCACTTAAGTCTATTGATCATCCTCATGCTGCCTCTTGTTATTTTACGGTCACCTTCAATCTGTGCCCTCTGGATATCGACCCTTCAACGCCAGAAGTGTTTGTTTTATTTACTCTATCCAAGCCCTCATGATTTTAAATCGCTCCATCCAATCCCCTCAGCCTTCAGTGTTCTAAGGAAAACAAGACCAATTCTCCAGTTAATCCAGGTAACTGTCAGTCGTCATTTCTGTGACAAACCTAGGAGATTTATTTTGTACCCTGCCTAAAGCCTTCACCTCTTTCCTAACGTTTAGTGCCTAGAATTGAAAATGATAACTCCGATGGGGACGAATTAGACTTTGTAAAGAATTAAGCAGAGGGATATAAACGGAACACTGTGACCTGAGGTTTAAATGCAGAATGAGGACAGTTATCACAATATCTCAGAGGCTGAATGCCAGGCTCATTTAAGGTACCCAGAGGTTGAGAAACGCACAATGAATCGCACACAACACAGAGTTGTGGAGCGACAGGTACAGAATGAATCCAAAACTCACATATGGTGCCAAAGCCGGACTGGTGAAGAATGTTCAATGCTCGCAATAAGCCAGTGGCTAACATCTACTAAATGGAAGAGACCGCTACCCATTAAACACAAATCCAAACATCACATTGTCTGAAACTGAATGTACAGTATCGATTCCAATAGCCCTTCCTGGCTGAGCTACACATTGGACACCGGGCCAACAATTGTGAACACTCAGACTGAAAGCACATCCTCATAATATCGACTTAACTACACATTACATGTGCCATGAACATGTAATAATTTTCTTAATATTATATTCATGGTAAAAGTGGGTTAATAATGGTGCTTGGATAGTGCCTCAGTGTATGCGTGTGTGCATTGGATTTAACTGAATTGAAGACAGATAGTCAGAGATTTTGAGTCATCGAAAGGAAAGCTAGGTTTCCAATGCAAATACGTAAACATCGCTGAAGCATTGGAATGTAAGTTGTGAGGACAAATTACATTTTTAGACAAATTAGATTAGTTTGAATTTCAAAGGGACGGTAAGATGTTACACCTAGGTAAAAGAAGCTAAGCCAAACAGTGTGTTTAATTTTCCCCAAAGGTTACTGATAATATGAGTACAATGAAAGATTTAGGTAATGAGAAGACATACTAGAACAATGAAATTTACATGAAAAAGTGAGAAAAATATGTAAAGGAGATGAGCTTATGTGTAAGGGGGAAGGTATTCTAAGATCGAACAAGTGTGAAAAGTCTCCAGCCTCTATGCATTTAGCTGCTGTCTACAGGAACCAAAGCTAAGAGGAATCATTCTAAAAATCCCTGTCCAGCATATTGTGTGCTTTGCCTGGGTCTGTTGAAATCTACATGGTTTTCCTGTTGCCTTAACAGAGGTGGAACAGATAAATTAGGGGATTTAGCAGTTATGAACGTAGTTACTTGTAGATCTACGCATGTGCCTGGAATATTTCTTTTTTAAATTAATGTTTATTTTAGCTTTGCAAAAAAACTCTAAGTCTCGTTGGCCGTCTTGATACTGAATTCAAGGCATGGCATCTTGTAATAAAGTACAAATTGCAAAATAGTTGTGGCAGCTGTTTCAAATTTCCTTCTGGGATTTGAGAAGCTCATCATTTAACATCCTCAATGCCAAAACAAAATTAAGGGCTCTTTGTTAGATATATTTGAAATTTCTTGAACGGTTTGCAATTGATGAATCTTACAGTTATGACTACGAAAAACACTTTGATACAGGAGCTGGTGCCAGGTTTTTTCTAAGTGTGGAGACTGAAGCATGGCTTTAACAGTTGCTAAGACTTGACTGAGAGTTGAAGTTATAAATTTGGTTGGTTTCTGAAAGGTACATAAAGATCGGTCAATGGAATTGGCGGATAAATTACAACCTGCAGGGGTAAGGATATCAGAAGGTATAGCACAGCATTTAAAATTGGAACGAATCCTCAAGGGACCGAGTTCTCCAAGGGTTGGGTCATTGGAATGGGCTCAAATTCAGTTGCAAATGAAAACAAAAACGTCAGCTCAGGCAAAAAGGAAAGGAACAAGCAATCCCAATGGAGTTACAAATGGCGAGGAGAGAGAAAAAAAGAGCGACAGATAATTCCCTCTTCAAATACTGGTAGTTAAAAAGAAGAGGTGAGAAGGACTTATTTCCAGGACAGAACCTACTGGGGAGATATTTACATTTGTGCAAGCTCCTCAAAGTTTTGAAGAAAGAGATGGTGAGAAAAACAAACAGAATATTTTCAGAATTGTGAGAATGTACGAGACATGATGGGAATTTTCCCAAGCTCACAGATCAATAAAATGTTGTTTGTTGGTACAAAAGGCATCAACAGGATGAATCAAATATTTGTGGCTAGTTATACACTGGTCTTTTATAAACATTCTGTTCAAATGAATGGAAAATAAACCCAGCAGTCTATGAGGGGAGGCTAATCAATGACCATCTTTTCTCACCCGAGTCTTAGGGGGATTTTGGAGGTAATGGTACAGGATGGAAGAGAAGCCATTTCTGGTGGTTTTCAGGCACCAACTGATTGGTAACAATGGAACCAGACAAGGGTTTATCCTCTCAGTCACACGCTGAGTGCAGTTATTGAAGGAGCCCCATTGATTTCAGGAAGGGAGTTTTGGGAAGGTCAGTTCAGATTTTGGGGGCAAAACACAGAAATACTGGAGAGGAAAGGGGTGGTAATAGACTGGACAGTTTGCAAGTGCAAAAGGTTTGATTGTGGGTTTGTTGATGACGGATAATGAAGGAATATTTTGAGGCACTAGTACAGCACCTGAGGGGTTGCCCAGTTTATAATATCATGGGGCTCAGAAGTTTAGTGGAATTGAGTCCAAAGAATAAGAGCTGAATCTCATCAGCAAGGTGAAATCAAAGAGGTGCTTCATAGGAGATAGCAGTTAAACACGCTTGAGCGATGGGGGAATGGGAGGCGGGGGTGTGGTTGTTGAAAAGTTTGGCTTTTTGAGAAAAGGGAATGAAGAAATGTGCTCAAAGACAACAAAGCAATCTACTTGATGAAGGAGTGCCAGCGTTCCTTATACATGTTGTTTTAAATGATGCGGGGAAACCTGACAATGAAGTGCTCGAGAAGACAGCTGGAGCTGAGATGAAAAAATAGCGTTAGTCTGGAACTGTGAGAAACTCCTGGAGCAATAAACAGTTTATAAAAACAAGCAACGGCCAGAACTGGTGATTAATGGCTGCACCTATTCCCGTCATAAGCTTTCCAGTAAGCAGCATTTGTGCTTAACAGAGCCGAGACTGGGCCATATGGAACTGTAGGGGTTGTATTGTAGACAAGGAAATGGAAGGTGGATGTTGAGAGTGCGGCTCAGCAAGTCCATTGGGGGGTGCAGAAGTATGGTTACAAAGGGAGGGCAGAAAACACAACAGTTGAGAATTTGAAAGGGTGTTGTGGTGACGTGTGGGAATGATAGTCTTTCCAAGATCAGCAAAAAGCAAGGGATTAGAAGGGAATGAATTTGAGTGTGAAGATTGATCCAAAATGGCATTGTCACTGACTGAGAGGACATGAGAAGAGACACCCAGGTGCTAAGAACTGATGTTCAGGAGCAGGGAAGATTCTCATTGGTGGGCTCAGAACAAAGGAAGCACATTCGTTCACTCACTCAAGACTACCCCTTTCCAAGTCCCAACCCAGTGCTGAGGAGGAGCATTTGAAGGGGACCCATACCCAATTTCACTCTATGTCTACCTAGTTGTGAACTCTTAAACAAACTCTCAGCCGTTTTACAAAAATCTTGGAAGAAGAGTTACTATCTCCCGACTTCCGCAATGCCATCATTGTTTTGCTTGGTCCTCTGTCCAATATGGTGAAAATTCTCGCATGAATGCTCCTGAACCGCCTCTTACCCGTCAGTGCAGGCATAATGCCAGAGACTCAATGTTGTTTAAAGCCATCCAGTAGAATCATGGACATGATTTTATCACTCGATAAATCTAGGACAACGATATGAAACAAAATAAAGAGCTTCTAAATGGCCGTTATTAATCTGTCAAGGGTCTTTGTTTCCATCGACAGTGAAGCCATTTGCAAAGTCATGTAGCGTACTATCCCGTGATCCCTGTTTGAAGCTAAGACAACGGTCCTTTGCAACGGATTGGAGACCAAGCCTTTCATATCCAGGTGGGCGTCAAGAAAGGCTGAGTGATTGTGTCAACTCTCTTTACTATCTCCCTCAGCCTGGCCATGGAATTGATTCGGGACCAACTTGCACAAGGGGTCATGACTGAATTTTAACCTGATGGGAAGCTTTTCAATTTCAAAAAGCTGAGCGTGAAGACCAAGGTCTTGGTGATCCTCCAGTACATCCACAACCGACAATATTCCAATGATTGCTCAGCTGTGGCCCATACTGCAAGTGGCATTCAGGTCAACCTCAACCTCTTCGCCTCCGCATACAAAACAATTTGGCCTCTCACTCAACTCAGTATGACCAAACTCCTCCACCAACCCTCCCCCAGACAAGAACCTACTCCTCCAATTTTAGCTTCTGATGACGAGATTTTAGAACATTTTTGTACACCTTCCATTTATTGCCAGTTACCTTTTTCAAAATGTCACCATCGAACAGGAGATCGAGCACAGATTCAGCTGTGCCAGGGCAACCTTCCAAAAATTGCACAACCGGGTCTTCAACAATTGAAAACAAGAGGTGTTAATCTACAATGTTGTTGCTGTCACCACTCTTCTATACGGCAGTGAGAATTGGTCACATATGAAATATATCGCCAAGTGCTAGAGAATTTCCACCAAGTGTGACTCTGCAAGACACTCAAAGTCAAGTGGAAGACAGGAGAACAAACCCCCAACATCTTCACTGAAGTTCATTCCTCCACAATTGCAAACAAGATAATGTGAATTCAGCTCTGGTCTGGGCATTGCATCCACATGCCAAATAATCAGCTTCGGAAGCAGATCCTATTTTCACAGATTATGGATGGATAGAGAAACTGTTTTAAGAAAACTCTGAAGGCTTCATTGGAAAGGGGAGAATTCACATGGATGCCTCGGAGGAACTTGATGCAAACTTGGCCATGTGATGGCTCTTAATCCAACAAGTTGCAACACACTCATAAACTGACCACATAAACTCTGCTCTGGTGAAGCGACACAAGCAGCAGACAGCAGAATCTGGCTTTAGCCTTCCTCAGAGCAACTTCCCCATGTCATCTCTGTCCAAAGTCCAGGCTTGACCGGCTGCATCACCTGAGGGCACACAAATCATCAAGCCTGCCTGGCCGATGTCAGCCTTATTTCGAGGGACTGGCGATTAAATCTGTTCATATCCCAGGCCTCAGACTGTGATGCAATGACGTGAACTGCCTTAATGCCCAGTGCACAAGTTGTACTCACTCAGATTCTGTTCCAATCGTTCCTGATACCAACAGAGCGCTGCTGCTGAAAATGAATGGCCATTTATCTCAAGGGCCCCTGATCCAGAGAATATACATTTATTTCAGACCATCCCATAGGAGTAGGGGGAGCCACTGTGATTAAAAAGCATCAGCAGATTTAGAGCAGAGACATGTTTCAACAGGAGTTGGCCTGCCCACTGCCAGGGCTGGGGAGCCTTAGGTCAGCTGCTGCTCTGAGCAGTGTGTGACTCAATGGCAGAGCTGAGTGCTTCTTTCTGACAAAACAGATTTCTGCCGAGCCTGGAGCTTTCAGCACTTTGCGTGTGGCAGACTAGCAGCAGAGGGAAAGAATGCTGGGCTGTCCATTCAGCAAAAGAAAGTGGAATGCTTGGATCCGATAGCATAAAGGAAAAGTACAGGCTCTGTCAGCACTCAGAAAAGGTAGACTCAGTAAAAAGAGGTTCTGGACTGCTTGGAACTGGAAAATCGAACACTGGGAATATTAGCGAAATGCATGAGTCTACAAAAATCAGTCATGGATACTGTGTCGTTGTAGGGAAGGATAACCAGAATTGGGATGTCTGGACAGAGATACAGATCACACGTTAGTGCAGTTTCCTTTATCACATCTGAGTCTGCCGTGACTTTACCAGCCAGAAGATCAGGCCGGGGATGTGATGGGAAACCCTCATCACCAAGTTGTCCTCCATGTCGTGCACTATCCCAATCTACATAGCTGTTTCCTCAATGCCAATATCCTGGATTATCTCTGTTAGTGGGAACACCATCATCACCATAAGTACAGACGTTCAAGTAGTGGAGCCTCTATTTTCTTGGATGTTAAATTGACAATAAGAGTGGTCTTGCTAGCAGCCATAGAGTAATTTAGCGCCGGAAATTTCCATCCCCTCACGCCGGCAGGACCTTCCTGATGTGAATGGAGATTTCAATGGCTCGCCAGCCGAGCCAGGCGGGAAACTGCAGCTGGGAGATGGGGGAATGAAGGAAATTTCCAGCCTAGGTGTGGTCTCACCAATACCAGTGCTATTTAGCAAGACTTTCCTACTTTTATATTGCATCCCATTTTGCAATACAGTCTGTCAAGTTCATCTTCTACCATTCAGATTACATGATACAAAATGGAGTAGGTGTGATTTCAGCCCCATTGAATAAACATAAATGTGTCAGTCTTTTGCTCCTTGCCCCAGATTAGGGCCACCTCTGAGATGCAAAAGTTTTGCTTTAAAATACAAGTAAGCGTCACTTGAGACTGTGTTTTGAAATACAAAGTGATCTCGCTTCACATTACATTACACAACCTCATTCCGGAAAATTTGCACTGTGGTCAGATTCTCCAAGTCACATTCTCTCAAACTCCTGCATTAGATTGTAACCAGTGCTGATCAGAGTTAATGGACGTTCTCTCACCTTTCTCCCCAGACATACTATGGAAGCTGTTTGAAACAGAAGTGTTACACAAACATGGAAACATAGAAACTAGGAACAGGCCTAGGCCATTCGGCCCTTCGAGCCTGCTCCGCAATTCATTATGATCATGGTTGATCATCCAACTCAATAGCCTGCTCCCACTTTCTCCCCATATCCTTTGATCCCTTTCACCCCAACAGCTATATCTAACTCCTTCTTGAAGGCATACAGTGTTTCGGTCTCAACTACTTTCTGTGGTAACGAGTTCCACAGGTTGACCTCTCTCTGTGTGAAGAAATGCCTCCTCATCTCAATCAGAAATGGTTTACCCCATATCCTCAGACTGTGATTCCTGGTTCTGGACTCCCCCACATCAGGAACATCCTTCCTTCACCTACCACGTCAAGTTCTGTTAGATTTTTATAGGTTTCTAAGATATCCCCTCTCCTTCTACTGAGCTCCAGTGAATTTAATCATAAACGACTCAATCTCTCCTCATAAGTCAGTCCCGCCATCCCAGGAATCGGTCGGGGAAATCTTTGCTGCACTTCCTCTATAGCAAGAACATCCTTCCTCAGATAAAGAGACCAAAACAGCACACAATATTGTAGGTGTGGTCTCACCAAGGCCCTGCAAAATTGCAGCAAGACATCCCTAGTTTTGTACTCGAATGCTCGGTCTAGGAAGGCCAATATACCATTTGCCTTCTTTACCGCCTGCTGCATCTGCCTGCTTTCCTTCAGCGACTGGTGTACAAGGACAACCAGCTTTCGTTGCACAATCACCTCTCTCAATTTAAAGCTATTCAGGTAATAATCTGCCTTCCTGTTTTTCTACCACAATGCATAACCTCACATTTATCCACATAATACTGCATCTGCCATGCTTTTGCCCACTCACTCAGCTTGTCCAAATCACACTGAAGCATCAATGCATCCAGCTCACAGCTCACCCTCCCACTCAGCTTTGTGTCATCTGCAAATCTGGAATTAATACATTTAGTCCTCTCATCAAAATCAGTAATATATATTGTGAATAGCAGGGGTCCCAGCACCGATCCCCAGGATACCCTACTAGTCACTGCCTGCCATTCGGAAAAAGGCCCGTTTATTCCTACACTTCGTTTCCTGTCTGCCAACCAGTTTTCTATCCATCTCAATAAACTACCCCCAATCCCATGCACATTAATTTTACACGCCAATCTCTTAGGCTGGACTTGGTCAAAAGCCTTCTGAAAGTCCAAAATACCCCACGTCCAATGGTACTCCCTCATCAAAACTACTAGCTACATCCTCAAAATATTACAACAGATTTGTCAAGCATATTGTCCATTTCATAAATCCATGCTGACTCTGTCCGATTCTGCTGTTTTCCACGAGCTCAGCTATTAAATATTTTATAATAGACTCTAGAATTTCTCATTACTGACATCAGGCTGACTGGTCTATAATTCCTTGTTTTCTTACTGCCTCCCTTTTTAAATAGTAAGGTTAGATTAGCTACCCTCCAATCTGTAGGAACTGCTCCAGAGTCTTTCGAATCTCGGAAGATGACCACCAGTGCGTCAAGTATTTCTAGGGCCATTTCCTTCAGTACTCTGGGGTGTGGTTTATCAAACCCGGGGGATTTATTGGCCTTCAATCCCATCAATTACCCCAACACCATTTCCCTGCTAATACTGATTTATTTCAGTTCCTCCCTCTCATTAAACTCTGTGTTCCACAACATTTCTGGTATGTTATCTGTGTCCTTCTTTGTGAAGAAAGAGCTAAAGTATATATTTAGCTGGTCAGCTATTTCTTTGTTCCCCATTATAAATTCTCCTGTTTCTGACTGTAAGGGACCTACATTTGTCTTCACTAATATTTATCTCTTCACATGTTTATAGAAATTTTACAGTCAGTTTATTATGTTCCCTACAAGCTTACTCTCGTACTCTATTTTCCCTTTCTTAATCAATCCCTTGGTCCTCTTTTGCTGAATTGTAAACTGCCCCCAATCCTCAGGTCTGTTTTTTTTTCTGGCCAATTTGTATGCCTCTTCATTTCATTTAAAACTATCTCTAATTTCCTTTGTAAATACCACCTTTCCTGTTTTACTTTTGCGCCAGATAGGAATAAACAATTGCTGCAGTTCACCCATGCACTCTCTGAATGTTTGCCATTGCCTATTCACCGTCATGCCATTAAGTAACATTTCCCAATCCATCATAGCCAACTCGCGTCCCATACCAAAGTAATTTCCTTTATTAAGATTCAGAACCCTAATGTGAGAATCAACTACATCACTCTCCATCTTGATGACGAATTTTATCATATTATGGTCGCTCATCCCCAAGGGGCTTCTCATAACTAGATTGCCAATTATTGTTTTCTCATTATACAGTACCCAGTTGAGGTTGGCCTGTTCTCTTGTTGGTTTCTCCAGAATAAAATCCCGTATACACTCCAGTAATTCCTTCTAATGGTATTGTTAATAATTTAATTTGCCGAATCTATATGCAGATTAAAGTCACGCATAATTACAGATGTGCCTTTCTTTGATGCATCTATAATTTCCTTGTTAATTCCATTCCCAACATCACCACTGCAGTTTGGGGGTCTATATAAAACACCCACTAATGTTTTTTGCCCCTTAGTCTTTCTCAGCTCTACCCCTGCATATTTCATATCGTCTGAGCTATATTTCCTCACTATTGCATTAATTTCATCTTTAACCAGCAATGCAACTACCTTTTCCTTTTTGTCTGTCCTTCCTCAATACTCAATACCCCTGCATGTTCAGATCCCATCCTTGGTCACGCTGCAGCCATGTCTCCGGTATCCCGACTATATCATACCTGCTTACATCTATTTGTGTGGTTAATTCATCCACTTTATTGTGAATGCTCCTCGCGTTAGGGCACAGACATTTAAGGCTTGTCTTTTTAACATTACTTGTCCCATTCCCATTATTTTTCACTGAGGCCCTGTTTGATTCTTGCCCTTGATTTCTCTGAGACTTTACTTATTCCGCTTTCTGTCTTTTGTTCTTGTCTTTGTTTCTCCTTGCTCTGAATGCTTACGTAGGTTCGCATTCCCCGGCCATTTTAGTTTAACCCCTCCCCAACCACTCTAATAAACGTTCCCTCAAGGACATCAGTCCTGGCCCTGCCCAGGTGTAACCCGTCCAGTTTGTACTTGTCCCACCTCCCCCAGAACCAGTCCCAATGCCCCAGGTATGTGAAACCCTCCCCCTCACACCATCTCTTCAGCCACATATTCAGCCGATGCATCCTTCCATTTACACTCCGACTGGCACGTGGCACTGGTAGAAATCCTGAAATCACTACCTTTCAGGTCCTACTTTTCAATTTGCTTCCTAACTCCCTATATTGTGCTTTTAGGACCTCATCCCTTTTTAACCTATGTAGTATGTACCAATGTGTACCACGACCACTGGCTGTTCAACCTCCCCCTTCAGAATGTCCTCCATACACTTTGAGACATCCTTGCCTCTAGCACCAGGCAGGCCACATAACATCCTGAAGTCTCGTTTGCGGCCACAGAAACACCTATTTCCCTTACAAATTGAATCCCCTATGACTATTCCATTCCCAAAATTTTTACTCCTCCCCTGTGCAGCAGAGCCAACAATGATGCAACAAATTTTGCTGTTGCCATTCCCCTCACAGTTTCCAAAGAAGTATATTTGTTTTGCAGGGGAATAGCCACAGGAGATTCCTGCACATCCTGCCCAGTCATGCTGCTTTGCCTGGTGGTCGCCCATTCCTTTCCTGCCTGTGGACTCTTAGCCATTGTTGTGACCAACTCTCTATACATGCTATCAACGATAGTCTCCAAATTGCGGATGCTCCGCAGTGTTCCCATCCGCCACTGCAGCTCCAAAGCACGGGCTTCCAGGAGCTGGAGCTGGACACAGTTCCCACACAAATGCTGACTCCAGGCACTGGAAATGTCACCAGCTTCACACATAGAGCAGGAGGAGCATACCACAGCTTTGAGCTCTAATGTCATGACTTACACTTTAAATTAACTTAAACCATTTAGACGATCCTTAATATCAATTACTCTCGGGGCCTTCTGATCTGCACCATGTTGTTAAAAAGGATAGTCCCTACGAATGATGAACCACAAAATAAGGCCTTAAAAACTATTAGCAAGATAAATAAACTATAAAAGGAGTAAAGGTTTACTGGGCCCTCTTCATTTTACTCAAAGGTTCACCTTGTTCCCTGCTTAATGAAATCTCTCAGTCACCCCTGCTTTCCCGGCTTCTCTTCAACTCCTGACTCCTCTCACTCTTATCTTCAAGTCCCAACTCCTCTCATGCTCTTTTGAATTCCAAACTCCTCTCGCGCTCCTCTTCAACTCCCGACTCCTCTCACGAATCCCGTCAACTGCAGGCTCCCCTCGCACTTCTCTCCAGCTAATGTCTCCTTTCAAGTTCGTTTTCAACTCCTGACTCATCTAGGTGCTGCAGATTACCTGTCCCAGAGTCCTCCTCTCGCTCTCTCCTCTAGGTGCTGCTGATTGCCTGTACCAGAGTCCTTCTCTCGCTCTCTCCTCTAAGTGCTGCTGATTTCCTGTCCCTGAATCCTTGTCTCGCACTCTACTCTAGTTATCTTGTGTTGGTGATCTAACAATCCAGTGCTGTTGTTCCTTTGTCTACTAACACTGTTCATTTGCATCTCACGACTTTTCTCTCCTCCATAATTCAGCGGGAGGTCAAATTATGGCAGGTTAGAAATTAGACAAAACCGGAATTTGGAAAGCTAATGTACAGTAGTAGTTACTTTCATTCAAACAGATTAATGTCCAAAGTCAGTGTTTATGTTCTAATTTGTGCATTTACTCAAATGCTGTGGAATTGAATTTCCTGCAATTTCCTAGAATTCTAAGCAGAGTAGCTTGACTTCCAATGAACACTTCAGAAAATATGTCGCTGTCCTATGCCTCGGACTCCCCCAACCCCGGGTTACACACTGTCTGCCATCACTGGCTCCATCCTCCCCGGGTTACTCACTGTCCGATCTCACTGGCTCCATCCTCCCCGGGTTACTCACTGTCCGATCTGACTGGCTCCATCCTCCCTGGGTTACACACTGTTCACCCTCACTGGCTCCATCCTCCCCGGGTTACACACTGTCCGATCTCACTGGTTCCATCCACCCTGATTTACACACTGTCCGATCTCCCTGGCTCCATTCTTCCCGGGTTACTCACTGTTTCATCTCACTGGCTCCATCATCCCCGGGTTACACACTATTTCATCTCACTGGCTCCATCCTTCTCGGGTTACTCATTGTCCGATCTTACTGGCTCCATCCTCCCCGGGTTACATAATGTTCGATCTCACTGGCTCCATCCTCCACGGGTAACTCTGTGCGAACTCACTGTCTCCATCCTCCCCGAGTCACTCACTGCCTAATCTCACCGCCTCCTCACTGTTTGATTGCATTTGATTCATACTCTGGTCCAAGACGGTGCTAAGTGGAACAGTTCTCAGTGGCGGCACAGTGCAAGTGCTGTGTCTCTCCAGACGTTGAGGTGACCTAAAGAAGTTTGATGTAACACTTCTCACGTGGGAGGCGTGGGCGGGGGAAGGGAAAGAAAGTGAGTGAGCTTTCAATCAGAGGAGCTGAAGCGTGCACAGCTCGTACAGCGATTGGAAGGTACATTTTAAGTCAGTATGTGGTGCTGTGAAATCAAAACATGAATTTATGCAAGGAAAGTGAAAATACTGCAGCATGCCTGTAGAGTTTTCAACTCCAGTGAATGTTGAGAGCCCTGAACCATTCAGCTGTGCTTCCCTCTGTTACTTCAAAAAATATCTATACAGAAATATACATAATGCATGTTCACCTTTAGTAGGATTCAGCTGGTATTCTTTTCATTGTTATTAAGCTGATAGGCATGTATTTCACAGATATTGTGTGTTCCACTTAAACCCACATGACCTTAGCCAACCACCAGCGCTATTACATTAATCCTTCATTGCAAATTACTGAGTTGTTATAATGAGAATCTTTAACAATCCAAATATAGACTGGGATCGCCGTACTGTAGAGGTCAGAAAGAGGTAAGAATTTTTGGAGTGTATTCAGGATTAAATTCTATACCTTTCAACTATCGGTAGAGCTGCTTCTTGGGAATGAGATAGGCCAAGTGGATCAAGTGCTTGCAGAGACACAGCGATTATGGTATCATAAGGTTTAGCTTGGATTTGGAAAAGTACAAGGAGCAACCCAGAGAAAGAATAATTAGTTGTTGGAACGCAAACTTCAAAGTGGTGCGAATGGAGGTGATTCAGATACTTTGGAACCAAAGATTGGCAGGAAGGACAGTAGCTGAATAATGGACTGTCTTTAAAGACAACATAGTTCAGGCACAGTCAACGTATATTGCCACAAAGTGAAAGTTAAGGAAAACAAAACGATAGATTCCTGGATGACAAAAGAGTTTGAGCTAACACGAAGAACGGAGATACATCCTATGACAGATGTCAGCTGGTTAATACAAGCAAGAGACAAGCTTAACATTGAGGCTGAAAGGGCATTGAAATAGTAAGTAAGAGTACAAAGGAGAGGATATGTGTAAACACTAGCAGCTAAAATAAAATGCAATCCAAAACTCTTAGGAATAGAAATAGTACAATGTTTGTAGGAGGAGTTTTGGGGCTAATTATGGAGCACAGAAGAGGTTTATGAACAGAAGCAGGAGCCATTGATGAAGTAAGAAGTAAATGTGTTGCATCTGTCTTTACCAAGGAACGTGAGGTTGCACAAGTCGTGGTGAAATATAACATTGTTCAGACGCTTGAAAGACTGACTGTTTAAAACAAATATTATTCACAGGCATTTTCAATGAAGGATTCAATTTCATATGGACAAGTCCAAAAGACCATAAGACATGGGAGAAGAAATTAAGCCAATTCGCCCATCGGTTCTGCTCCGCCATTCAATCATGGCTGATAAGTTTCTCAACATCATTCTCCCACTTTCTCCTGGTAACCTTTGATCCCCTTACCAATTCATAACCTATCTATCTTGGTCTTAAGTACACTCAATGACCTGGCCTCCACAGCCTTCTGTGGCAATGAATTCCATAGATTCACCACATCTCTGTTCTAAAAAGTCTTCCCTTTACTCTGAGGCCTTGCCATCGGGTCCTCATCTCTCCTACTAATGGAAACATATTGCCCACGTCTATTCTATCCAGGCCTTTCAAAATTCTGTAAGTTTGAATCAGATCCCCCCTCATCCTTCTAAATTCCATCAAGTGTAGATCCAGAGCCCTCAGACTTTCCTCATATGTTAAGCCATTCATTCCAGGGATCATTCTTGTGAACCTCCTCTGGACCCTCTCCAGGGAAAGAACATCCTTCCTGAGATAGGGGGCCCAGAGTCATCACAAAGTCATCCCAAGTCATTCCAAATACGCCTATCCAACCACCACAACTACAATATATCATAATTATGTATTATTCACAATACACCATTGTCAAAAATGGAGATTTCTAACAATGCTTTTAAGTGAACATTGACGTATCGGTGAGCTAGCTGCTTCATACTGCAATGTCTGTCTCTCGTTGGTAGGAGCAGGTAGACTGCAGTGTCCTGTAGGGATCTGGGAAAGAGGAGATGAACCGGAGAGAGCAGGAATGTGGACAGACAGGAACAAAGAGATAGCTGCTGCCTGTACAGGGATGGATCATGGAGAGGGAAGCAGCCCGGAGAGATTAAGAACACGGCACGATGGTGCACGGACCAAGGAGCCAGACAATGAAGGAACCTGCAACGTTCAGGAGCATCGACAGGATAGGAATATGGACAGAGAGGAGCACAGAGGGAGCAGTTTCCCGGGGGAAAAAAAAAACCCAAGGGAGCCGGGCCCAGAGACTGCAGAAACAAATCGTGGGCAGTTCACAGGAGAAGACAAGAGGAGCGCGGAATAAATCACTCACTTTGAATTCCCTGAAAACATTGACTTCCTGCAATGCCTGTCCTCCGTCACAGAATTGATGGATAGATTCTGCTGACCCCAGGGTCGACAGAGCCCAGTTTGAGAACCACCGATGTATAAAGGCACTTACTTTATTTATGACACTATCTCTGCCCTTCAGCAACTGCTATAACTTTCGGTTCAAGGGGGCAGTGAGTTAGCACCCACCGCAACAGCCAGCAATATATTCCAGCCGCTCAGTTCCTGCACAAATTAAAATTCCAGCTCCAGTCCCTCCCCTAAACACCAGGAGCTTGTTATCCATCGGTATGCAATCCACACCTTTGTATAATTTACAGACCTTATCAGCTCGCTCAACTTGAAACTGCAGAAATCTCACACTTGCACTTATCTGATAAGCTGAGGGACTTTATTATTGAAAGTAAACATATTTTTTAAAGAGACTGGCTCAGACATCTACATGAAGAGACAGCCATGTAAGAGATATGCTCAAATCAATCAACCAGATAGAGAGTAGACACGATCATTCAGTCAGGAACTGCAGCAGAAGAATTGTCCATCAATTGGTGACAGAGAGGGAGAAACAGATAGAGAGAGTGGCAGAGCAAAGAGGGAGAAAGAAAGGGAAGTAGTCAGTGAAAGGTCCAGATACATACAGAAAACAGGGAGAAGGAGACACAGAGAAACAGGAACATCAGTAACAGACTGGTGGTGAGATCACTCAATTACAAATTCAGTTGCATTTGCCTTCTGGAGCTATGGATAGTGAGGATAGAGATTGAACATCAATCTCTCCTTGATATTAGTGTGTTGGACTATTTTCACTTTGATACTCAAAGGTAATTGGGCGCGTGCTGAGTGTTCTTCCTTGGCGCAGCCCTGGGGTGTAACTCAAACTTGGAAAGTTTCACTGAGAGGCAGAGGCACAATACACTGCTCCACAATACCAGAATGTGTTCCAGCTGAGTATGGAGCCAAACAGTCAAAGAGTACAATAACACCTAAGGAACAGATAAATGCCAAGAAAATCAATATGGTATCACCTAATAGTGTGACACCAGATTTTAGGCAGCATCTTAAGGGAAGAGAGCGATTCGGGGGTGTTCAGAGAAATCCCGCTGCAAGCACCAAAAGTCGAGCGATAGAAACTGAGAATAGAGAAGAGGCCAGAATTGGAGGAGCAGAGATTTCTCTGAGTTTTTGCAGCTGAATGAGAGGACAGGGATAGGGATGTTTATACGGCTGGGGGGGATTGCACAGATAGGGAGCGATGCAGGACTCAAGGATATTATAAAGCTTGGCAGGGCTGTAAGGGATTACAGAGGATGTCAGGGTTATAGAGTCATAGAAAAGAACAGAAGAGAAGGAGGCTTTCTGACTCACCATGTGTATGCCGTTCTTTCAAAGAACAATTAGCTTACTTGCACTGCACCACTCATTCTCTTATCTCTAGTTTTGCTTCTCTTTCAGTTGACTCAGTTTTGAATGTTACTGTTGACTTTCTATTCACCACGCTATCATGCAATACATTCCAAGTTCTAATCACTCAAGTCTATTTATATACCTCATACTGCCTCATGTTATTTTACAGGTACCTTCAATCTGTGGCCTCTGGATATCGACCCTTCAACTCCACGAGTGTTTGTTTTATTTACTCTATCCAGCCCTCATGATTTTAAATCACTCCATCCAATCCCCTCAGCCTTCAGTGTTCTAAGGAAAACAATACTGATTCTCCAGCTAATCCAGGTAACTGTCATCCCTCATTTATGACAAATCTAGGAGAGTTATTATGTACTCTGCCTAAAGTCTTCACCTCCTTCCTAAGGCTTTATGCCCAGCATTGAAAATGATAACTCAGATCGGGGTGAATTAGACTTTGTAAAGAATTAAACAGACGGATTTATACAGAACACTGTGACCTGAGGTTTAAATGCAGATTGAGTGCAGTTTTCACATTATCTCAGAGGCTGAATGCCAGGCTCATATAAGGTACCCAGTGGTTGAGAAACACATAATGAACCACACACTACACATAGACCTAGGGAGCGGCAGGTACAGAATGAATCCAAAACTCACATATGGTGCCAAAGGCGCACTGGTGAAGAATGTGCAATGCTCGCAATAAGCCAGTGGCTAACATCTACTAATTGGAAGAGACCGCTACCCATTACACACGAATCCAAGCATCACACTGTCTGAAACTGAAAGATAAAGTATCAATTCCAATAGCCCTTCCTGCCTGAGCTACACATTGGATACCAGGCCAAAAATCTTGAACACAGACTGAAAGCAAATCCTAATAATGTCGGCTAAGCTGCGCATTACATGTGCAATGAACATGTAATATTTTCCATAATATTATTGTGATTTATGTTATAAGTGGGTTATTAATGGTGCTTGAATAGTGCCTCAGTGTAAATGTGTGAGCATGGTATTTAACTGAATTGAAGACAACTATTCGGAGATCTTAGGTATCAAAAGGAAAGCTAGGTCACCAATGCTAAATGCATAAACATGGCTGAAGTTTTAGAATGCGAGGTGTGAGGAAAATTTGCATTTTTAGACAACTTATATTAGTTTAAATTTCAAAAGATGGTAAAATGTTACACCTAGCTAAAAGAAGTTAAGACAAACAGTGTGTTTATTTTTCCACAAAGGTTACTGATAATATGAGTAGAATAAAAAATTTTGATAATAGAAGACTAAACTAGCAATGATATATTATAACAATGAAATTTATATTAAAAAGGGAGAAACTTGTATAAAGGACATGATGTTATGTGTTAGGGGGAAGGAATTCTAATGCCTAAGAAGTATGAAAACCCTTCAGGCTCCATGAACCAATCTGTTGTTTACAGGAACCAAAGCTAAGAAAACTCATTATAAAAATCCCGGTCTAGGTTATTGTGTGCTTTGCTTCGGTCTTTTGAAATCTATATTGTTTTCCTGTTGCCTTAACAGGGGTGTAACTGCGAGTTGGATTAATTCGTGGATTTTGGAATTATTATCGTAGTAACTTGTACACCTATGTATGTGGCTGGAATCTTTCCTTTTTAAATAATTGTTTAATTTAGCTTTTCAAAAAACCTCTAACTGTTGGTGGCCATATTGATACTGCATTCAAGGCATGGCATCTTGTAATAAAATACAAATTGCAAAACAGTTGTGACAGCTGTTTCAAGTTTCCTTCTGGGATTTGAACAGCTCTCAATTTACCAGCCGCCATGCCAAAACAAAATTAAGGGATTTTTGTGAGATATATTTTAAATTTCCTGAAAGGTTTGCGATTGATGAAGCTTACAGTTATTACTACGAGAAACACTTCGATTCAGGAGCTGGTGTCAGGTTTTTTTTAAAAGGGGGGAGACTGAAGTATGGCTTTAACAGTTGCTAGGACTTGACTGGGAGTTAAAGTTATAACTTTGTTTGGTTTATGAAAGGTATATAAAGCTAGGCCAATGTATTTGACAGATAAATTACAAGTAGGATTACCTGCAAGAGTAAGGAAATTAAAATATATAGCACGGATTTTAAAATTGGAACGTGTCCCCAAGTGAACGAGTTCTCCAGGGGTGGGTCATTGGAATGGGGTCAAATTCAGTTGCAAATTAAAAAAAAAAAATCAACTAAGGCAGAAAGAAAAGAAAAGGGAACAAACATTTCAAAGGGAGTTAAAAATGGCGAATAGAGATATTGAAAATTCTGCAAATATAGCAAATTCTGCCTCTGTTTCTGTTTGATATAACTGTCTTATTCACGTATCGTTTTTCTGTAAGCCTACCAACTGCCTTGAGCTAAACACCTCAGTTGCATTATCCTACAGTATTTCTTCCTGAACAATCTTTTCAGGAACAGGGTCATCTAATTGGTCTTCTATGCCTTTTCTCTGCCTTTTAACTTCCTGTTCTTCCTGTTTCAATAAAACATAAAATAAAATTTATTAGAAATTTGTACCCAAATTTTAGCTGTGTGGTTGCTCCATTGACTGAAGTATTAAAAAAAACAAGAAGTTTCAATGGTCACAGGAGTGTCAGAAGGCATTTTACAGTTGGAAAACTGTTTTACCTCCGACACCAGTTTTAGCAGTCCCCAATTACACCAAGCAATTTAAGTTGGCCATTGACGCAGGCGATATAGGCATTGTGGTGATATTGTTAAAAGAAGATTAGACTGAAATTGAGAAACACTTCGGGTATTTTTCAAGGAAATTCAATGTACAACAGAGATGATATTCAATGATCAAAAATGTGGCTCCAGGTCTGGTGTTAGCATTGCAGCATTTTGAGATTTGTATTGTAAACAATTTGTCAAAAACATTTGTTTCTACAGACCACAACGCTTCATCGTATCTGGACAAATTTTGACAGAGAAGTGCAAGGCTATTCAGGTGGAGTTTACTGCTGCATCATTTATTCTACAGATCATACATGTGGATGGAGGAGAAAATCTAAATACAAATGCATTGGCAAGAGTTTGAAGGTGAAAGGGAAAAACCTGGACATTGGACTGCAATGATTTATGTCAATATGGTGAATTTGTGTATATATATTGTTATGTGAATGCCTGCATCTGTTAATGTAATAATGCAACTATATAGATAAGTATAGGAGTTCATGTAAGATGGGTTAACAAAATGAAGCAATCTTTTAAAGTTATGACTGCTTGTTATCCAGTAATGAGGGGTGTGTCATGAAAATATTATAACTTTCATAGTTTTGTCACCATTAATAGTAAAATTGAGTTAATAGTGGCGTTTGAATGTGTGTGTGTATGTGTTTTAATAATATTGAAAACGGCTAGTCGGCGATTTTGAGCTATGAAGAGGAAAGCTAGTTTTCAAATGCCAAATACGTAAACATGGCTGAAGTTTTAGAATGCGAGGTGTGAGGAAGATTTGGAATTTTATACAAGATAGATTAGTTTGAATTTCAAAAAGATGCTAAGATGTTACACCTACCTAAAAGAAGTTAAGCCAAACAATGTGTTGATTTTTCCCAAAGGATATTGATAATATGGCTACTGTGAAAGATTTATATTATGAGAAGAGCAAAGTAGCAAATACATATTAGTGCAATTAAATTAAAAAGGGGGAAACATGTATAAAGAAGATGAGGTTATGCGTTAGGGAGAAGGAATTCGAAGATGTAACAAGTGTGAAAAACTTCCAGCCTCTATGTATCAAGTTGTTCTCTTCAGGAACCGAAGCTATGAAAACTCATTGTGAATATCCCTGTCCAGAGTGTTATATGCTTTGCTTGGGCTTATTGAAAGCTATCTTGTTTTCCTGTTGCCTTAGCACAGGTGAAACTGGGAGACAGGTCAATTAGTGAATTTAGGACTTATTATCATAATAATTTATAGACGTATGTATGTGCGTAAAATATTTTCTTCTATTAATAAATGTTTCGTTAAATGTGGAAAAACAAAGATCTCTAAGTCTTGGTAGACTCATTGCTACTGAATTCAAGGCACGCATCAGAAAATAAAATACAAATTGCAAAATAATTGCTGCAGCTGTTTCAAGTTTCCCTTTGGGAATTGAGGAGCTCGGCATTTACCATCCATCACGCCATAACACATGCAGAAAAACACTTCACAGTAACAAACTGAAGGGAACATTATCATTTAGAATAATGCTCAGAGGTATGATAATAATCCAGAACTCTCAAGCACTGGTTAGTTAAACAAAAACATTCAAAGTGTATCAATATTTGTGGATTCAATGCAAAGAGGCAAATTATCTACACATTAATGCTGCAAATGCACAGATTCAAAAATGTTACTCTAATTTGAAATATGAAGATTGCGAGGTGATTTATTGAAGCTTAACAGATTCTCAGAGGCTTGACAGGGTAGATGCTGCGAGGATTTCCCGTTGGTGGGCCAATACAGAACTGGGAGCACACTTTAAAAATAGGGGGTTTCCCATTTAAGATTGAGATTAGGAGAAATTTCTTCTCACAGAATGTTGTTAGCCTTTGGAATGATATTCCACAGAGAGTATGCATTCTGAATACATTCAAGGCTGAGTTAAATGTGAGGTGATACAGTTGGAAGGAGTAATTTGACAAAGAAGTATTCTATGAGCGGCATGACACTAGGAAGTTTTGAGGAACAATGGGACCTTGGTGCGTGTGTCCACAGATCTCTGAAGGCAGAGGGACATGTTAGTGGGGTGGTGAAAAAGGCATATGGGACACTTGCCTTTATCAATCGAGGCATAGATTACAAAAGTAGGGAGGTCATGTTGGAGTTGTATAGAACCTTAGTGAGGCCACAGCTGGAGTACTGTGTGCAGTTCTGGTCACCCCACTATAGGAAGGATGCGATTGCACTGGAGGGAGAGCAGAGGAGATTCACCAGGATATTGCTGGGATGAAACATTTAAGTTAAGAAGAGAGGTTGGATAGACTTGGGTTGTTTTCGTTGGAGCAGAGCAGACTGAGGGGCGACCTGATCAAGGTTTACAAGATGATGAGGGGCATGGACAGCTGGATAGGGAACAGCTGTTCCCCTTATTTGAAGGGTCAGTCACGAGTGGACATAACTTCAAGGAAAGGGGTAGGAAGTTTAGGGGGATATGAAGAAAAAGCTTTTTACCCAGAGGGTGGTGACAGTCTGAAATGCACTGCCTGGGAGGGTGTTGGAGGCGGGTTGCATCACATCCTTTAAAAAGTACCTGGATGAGCATTTGGCACATCATAACATTCAAGGCTATGAGCCAAGTGCGGGTCAATGGGGTTAGGTAGATAAGCCAGCTGTTTCTTACATCTCCGTGAAAACTCGATGGGCTGAAGGGCCTCTTTTGCACTGTGATTTGTGTGATCAACAGGGTCATCAATAGTTATGGGGGTGGGGACAAGCAAGAAAGTGGAGTTACGGTGATTAAAGCTCAAAGGGTTGAATGGCTTAATCCTGCTCCTATTTCTTATGTTCATGTGAACATAGAAGAAAACAAATTGCACATAATCTCAGAATCTGAGTTATAGAATGAATTACATACTAAAATACAGCACCACATACTTACAGCAACAAATGAATCCCACAATCACACAGTATACACATTCACACAATTGGCTGTTACAGAACAAATCATTCACTCACAAATTATCCAGTACTGAGAGATGGTGAAACATCCAACTCGGAGATTGAAAAATATGGAGTTGATTCTTGAATCTCACGGCTTTCAATGCCTTGCTGATGGAAAATGAATGCCGAAAGGACAGACAGTACCAGGAACCGACAGCTATAGACTGAATCCTTCAATCATTTGGGTCTTGGCTTTGCTTTGTGGCAAGTTTCACTTTCAGGCAGTGGACATCAGTCTTTAAACAGATTGTGATGTTGGATTCTTTCTGTATCTATAAGTCTTTGATACTGTCAGGAAGATACTGGCAAATAATGAATTCCAACTGCCATGCAAATTTCATAATCACACATAGAGCAAAATTGAAAGATACCATATCATTTCCACTGGTGTAGAATGAGCTCTACATTACATACAGTTCAATAATTCGCATGGAAACAGTTGGGAGGAACGTATGATTCACAATTGTGTTCACAGAATTATCGCATATGATTTATTTATTTTGTTGAAAAGTGTATTTCAATTTTGCAAATCAGAACCTGGGAAAGTCTACATATGCATTAACGTTTTAAAGATAAAGAATCAAACACAGCAGTGTGCGTTGACATATGAATATAGAATGAATCAAGTTTGCACATAATCTCAGAGACTGAGAGATAAAGTGTAAGTACACACCCACATTCCAGAAGTCCAAATAAAGATTGAACCCAAACATAGTTATTGAGATAATAAAACCAAATAAATGCCACACTTTGAAACTGCATCAGACATCATAGATACAGAATGAACGTTACTTGCACATAATAGTATAGTCTTAAGGTTAGAGAACGAATTCCACACACATACAGTAATAGATAAAAACTGCCTCTAAACGATCCCACAATCATACGCAGAGCCAGAGACTGACAACAACAGAACAAATCTCACTCTCACCGACAACATCAGAGGTTGGCAAACAAAAATGAATACCAGACTCACACTACCAGGTACTGACTGACACACAGTGAAACTCCTTCTCACCTACAGAACAGATACAGGATGCATCCCACACAGTCTCACAGCATCCAGAGCGAACGAACCATAGGAGGCTCAGGTACAGGTTACGATCGTTTGTTCGAGCAATTCCAAGCAGAGAATCACCTCAAAGAAGCTTGAGGTAGCAGTCTACAAAATTACAAATATACAGCTTATTTATACGTCACTGATCATGTACAAGAACATTTTTCCGGTTCCAATCTTTTCAGCATATATGTTTACATTAAACAGGTATCTCTGGCTCCAGGTCCATACATCCCCCGTCAGCTAGGCAGAGCCTTCTCCCCCTATCTAAGTTTGGGATATCTGTCCTTCCATTATCTCTTCAAGGGCACACTTAATCTATCTTGTTTTTATCCTACATCTCCAGTCTGGCTCCCAGGGCCTTTCTGGTGATTCCAGACCCTAAAGGTGTGCAAGGTTCATCTGGTAACCCTTAACTGTTAATGTAAATGATGGGACTCGTTGCCTGGAGATTCTAATTATTTCCCTTTCAATAAGTTATTACTGTATTCCCCCCAACAACTGTGGGTTGCTTGCACACAGGACCAGAAACTTGCATAATAAATCTCACAAGCACATATGATGCCACAGACAAATGCATACAGAATGATTCTCACATTCGCCAATGAAATGAGAGGCTGTCAAATAGAATCAACAACACTGACCTGTAAAATTGCTGGAGAACTCTCAGGACGTGTCCAACACTCACAATCTGTACCATAGACTGACATCTACTGGCTGGAAACGGGAACTGCCATAGACCTGAGCAAAATCCCATTAAGTGTCAGGGCTGTGTTCCTGCGTTTAAGTTCTACTCTCGTTGTTTATTCTAATTTTGACAGTGAAAAAAAATCCATTCGGAGTGTCTTTGTTCTTGACTCATTTGTTCTTACTAATTGATCCTGATGTGCTTTGCTGTAAATTGAGCAGTATTTCTGATTCGTTTCTCGAGACGATATTAGCACTAATTAAAATAATAAATAAAAGATGTTTTCACTAATAGAGAGCGGGACGTTGAACATTTTACTGGAAATGGCAAAAGGAAAAAAGTTTGAAATACAGAACACATAAATGTTAAAAGGGGAATTGAAAAGTGTTCGACCATGACACCAAGGAACTGAGAAGCTGGAGACAGCAAAGCGTGGAAATGTGGTTTGCATCGGAGATTCCAGAGTTAGAAGCACAGATGATCGCACTTTCAGGCGGTATTCAGCCCAGGAGCAAAGAGAGTTCAGAATAGTAGAAAGGTGGCTGCGCGGATGTTGGAAGAGACAGAAAGTGCAGGAGTCTTCATGGATGGAGCGGGGCAGGGGGAGTGCGGTGGGGGTGGAGTTGGTGGTGGGGGTGTGCATGAGGTAGGGCTTCATAATCTTGGGGCATTGAAACCAGTTTTGTTGCAGGAGGAACCTACTTCAGCGTGAGGTGTTGCGCCTCGTCAGGACAGGTACTAATGTCCTTGCGGGGAGGTTCACTGGAGTGCTTGGGAAGGGTTTAAGCCAAATTAACAGGGGGGTGGGCACCAACGGATAAAAACAATATACAAGTGAAAGTGTAGGATGCTACTGGAAAACAAATTCGTGCCATATTAAATAGGAAAAGACTAATTGGGGATTCGGAGAGACAGGGCTGAAGTAGAAAATAGTAAGTTATGAAGTGAGTCCAGAGTAAGAGGAAATGCAATAAAGTCCTAATTAGGGTGACAGTGCATATATGTGAATGTGCAGTGTGTGATAAATAGAGTCAATGAGCAGCAGGCACAGCTGGCACATGGAAATCTGATGTTGTGATGATAATTGAGACCAGGCTTAAAGAAGAGCTGGACTGGGTACTGAACATTTCTGGATAAAATCAACATTATCTGTCCCTTGAGGTGAGGAGGACGTTTGCCACAGAGTAAAGCCCATGGCAATAGCTTGCACAAGGCCTTCTTAACACGGTGAGGCTGAGGCGCTACAGCTACCAGACATATCTGGCTGATTAGGAAACTCTCCCACTGCTACCGCCTGCCTTGGGCTCATTGGAAAGATTTCATGTAAAAAGAAGTGTTCAGGAAAAACAGGGTGGTGGTAATGATTCAAAGAGAATTAGTGCCGGCGAGACAGAATGTCCCAAAGGAGTCAAGGACAGAATCTGTTTGCCTGCAGCTAATAAGCAATAAATATATCATTACATTGCTAGGTATCGTGAATGGACCACCAGTGGGAAAGATGTAGAGGAATAAATCTGCAAAGAAATTATAGAGAAGTGCAAGATCCTACATACAAATTTATGAATTAGGAGCAGGAGTAAGCCACTCGGCCCTTGGAGCCCTATTAAATAAGATCAAGGGTTTTAACCCTCCACGTATCCTCGATAACCTTTCACCCCCTTTTATTATTTAGAACCTACCTACTCCTGGCTTAACAATATTCAAAGGTCCTGCTTTCGCTGTCTTTTGAGGAAGAGAGTTCCAAAGGCTCACGACCCTTTGAGAGAAACAAATCTCCTAATCTCTGTCTTAAATAGACGACCACTTATTTTAAACAGAATGATAGGGTAGCTACAATTGGGGAAGTTTGATAACATTAATTATCTAAAAATGGATGCAGCATTCACAAAGCAATGGCGTTTCGGTTCAGGTACAATCAGCCCCATCTCTAGATCTAATATTTCTTCACTAATGTACTTAACGCTTCTATATTCCGTCAATAATCATATTCCAAATGTAAGAATGTCCTTCTAAGGGTTTTATTGAAGGCTGCTTTGGGGCTGTTCTCTTTCATTATTTGGGTAACTGACAGGTAACAACGTATGGAATTCCTGTCTATCAGTCATAGGAATAGGGAATCTCACACTGGGCTGTTCGTGTTACATTGATAAAATAATATATTTCTGGAAATGAGGATTGTTAATACTGCTGCTCTTGCGGAATTCCCCGATATACAGGGTCGCCATAATGCTGGTTTATAGCTTTTTTAAAGTGTCATTCATCATTTGTTTTGAATTTGACGGGTGGTTTTATAGCAAACTACACTTCCTGCCATTAACCATCCCCATTTATTTGGGCTGGGAAACAGCACCGATTCATGTTGAATAACCTACACCCACAGCTGGATTTTATAGCCAACAATTCCTGGAGTGGGACTGAACATGTGATATTCTAACTCTGAGACAACTCACTGAGCCACTC
Organism: Carcharodon carcharias; assembly: GCF_017639515.1. Taxonomy (NCBI): domain Eukaryota; kingdom Metazoa; phylum Chordata; class Chondrichthyes; order Lamniformes; family Lamnidae; genus Carcharodon; species Carcharodon carcharias. Next base: position 117,002,291 of record NC_054484.1, on the reverse strand, counting down.
CAGGTCAAGTGGCATTGCTAATAAATTCCTTACAAAGATTTTTTTTCCTTAAAATGAATAATCGGCAAAAGTGCATTATTACTAAGTGAAAGTGTCGACATAAAAACTTTCAATGACATAACTAAAATGAACATTGTCCCTCCCACTTATACATTTCCAAAGGGCACTTCAGCCCGTGAAACTAAAGCCGCCCCTACATCTAACACTGTTCCTGAAACTAATACCGGAATTCCAACAATACTAGGAATAACTTATCACCTCAAAATAACAGTACATCAAGCAAAAAAAGTACATCAGACTAACGGAACACTGCCATCTAATAGAGACCAAACCTTTAGGAACACGGTGTGTTAGGGGAAAAATTAAAAATGCTAAATGAGAACGCTGTAAGAATTTACTGAAGAACACTTAAAATCTCCAAGCAGCCATGGATGCTAAACCTATTGACAGCTGACTGTAAGCAGATAGACATTGCACACAAAGGACCTTTGAGTTTGTGTGATTTACACAGTTTCAAGAGATGAGCTAATGTCCAGACAAAGGCAGAAGCATTCAAGTGGTGCAACTGTGTGTTGAAGCCTTCAGAGCTAGACTGGAGATACAACATAACATAAAGTTAGACTAGGTATACTCCTCTGTCAGATAGGGACGGGGCAGATGATTTAGCTTAGATATGGGAGGACATATAAATAGAAGAGAGGGCTTTAATGAAACCCAAAATGTTCTGAGTTATGATAATCAAGGTCTTTACGTACGTATTTTAGTTTTGATTGGATAATATAATTATGTATGCACCCTTTACAATAATTGGTTAGCAGAATCACATGTCTATGCACTCAATAGGATAGTTTTAACATGATAACCTGTGCATCGATTACCGATTCAAATTTACTCAAATACAGTTAGATTTTTTAAAGTACAAAAGTAGTGAAATGTAATCAATCAGGGAGCTGCTGGGTCTTCCTTCTCTGAATGATTGCGGCTCCCCTGCATATGCTTGAATAAAACTGGTTAAAGGAAGCCTAAGTCTCTGTGGTGGCCGTGTGATTGGGGATTGTTGTTTCACCTCTTCAACTGGCCAATGTGGTAGTTGCTGCATAGGAGGAAGTACCCTCTTCAATAGGAATAGGGGAGACCATTTAGGGCATCGAAACTTAGCGCAAATGAATGATTATGTGACGTCGCTCTAGTAAACCTGCTTTGCCCCAAATGCACTAACACCTATGGGTAAAAAAAATCTCAATCTTATATTTAAAATTAACGAATAATCTAGCACGATTTTCTATTGCAAAAGTTTTAATCTTCCGTTTTTCTTTATTTATCCGCGCCATGTGGACTTCGCTGGGTGAGCCAGCATTTATTGTCCATCCCTAGTTGCCTTTAATAAGGTGGTGCTGAGCTGCATTCTTGAACCACTGCAACCCACGTGGTGCGTGTAGGCTCACAGTGCTGTTAGGAAGGCAGTTCCAGGATTTTGACCCAGCGACAGTGAAGGAATGGCAAAATATTTCCAAGTTAGGCTGGTGAGTGACTTGAAGAGTAACTTCCAGGTGGTGGCATTCCCAATTATCTGCGGCCCTTGTCCTTCTAGATGGTTGCGATCGCCGGTTTGGAAGGTGCTGTCGAAGGAGCCTTAGTGAATTCCTGCAGCGTTTGCAGGCTGTGCTTATTTTTCCATCCATGCTTCTTGCTTCTGGGACATTTCTGCCTCTAGTTCTGACAAATCCATCCTTCTTTTAACAATTCTGTGCCACAAATTTGTTGGCAACAAGACAACCACGCTTTGTTACTGTATAACGGAGCACTTGCAAACGACGCTGTGCTCAGCAAATATATCCTTACCGCTCCTTGGTAAACTGAAGCTTTGACTCGCCAAATACGAGAGTTCCACCCTGTGCGCGATCAGTCAGGTAAGGAAGAATGCTGAATTCTCCACTAGCTGTTAGACTGCATTTGAAAAGCATTTGATCAAACTAGGAAATGTGCAGATCGGCGATCAGTTAGCTCCTAGATAAAGGCAAAAGGCTGCGGATGTTGGATATCTGAAGCAAAAGCAAAACATGCTGGAAAAACGTCTTCAGACTCATACGGAATGAAATGTTAAGTATGTCTTTCGCGCCACATATGTTCTCTGAACTGCTGAGTTTTTTCCCAGAACTTCCTGTTTTTGATCAGTTATCTCCAATGGTTAGAGGGTGATGCTAGTGGCATTGAAGTTCACGGGTTCTATCCACATTGAAAAACGAGACATGGGAGATGTATGGTAAGTCTGCCCCTTTTCCAGTTCAGCTGCAGTCCTTATACTGTAATATTGTTAGAGGTTCAGTTGTAATTCCTATCCTGTCATATCAGAATAGGATTTCGAATAGGACCATGTTCTCTTGCGGCTTCGCAGGTTCAGCCTTTTTTTCTTCCACACTTCTTGCCTTTGGAAAATTTCTGCCTCTTGTCCTGACAAATCCGTCTTTCTTTTCATACATCTGTGTAATAAACCTGTCAGCATCATGGCAACAAATATGTTCTCCTGTATAGCGAAACACTTGCAGACGAGCAGTGACATCGCTGTCACCTGTGCCCGTGCCTGCCGTTCGCTGCAATGCTGCAGGCAAATTCACTCGAGCCAAATTGCTAGTGTCAGTGCAACCAATCATACTATCCTACCATAAAGTGATTGCATTCCAGCTATCAACAGGTCTCTACCCAGGCAACAATAACTCGCTTCACAACAATTTCACGCAAATACTGCATCTGTCAGCAAAGTCTATCCATTACCAAATTTCTCAACAGTCAGTCAGCTGCTGGCGAGGCCAAAATAATATTTGCTGCTTCGAGATGTCTTTTAAAAAAAGCAGCACAATATACTCCTAATTTGTTTTTTTATTCTCAAACATGACGGAATGAAGTAAAATACTGAACGGCAACGTCTACTTCATTGCTGAGCTACTAGTAAGCGACGGATAAACTAGGTCGCTGAGAAACCAATGTTCTCCCGTCTAACTTGTCGTAATTCCAATCTCTCTCAGACATTCTATTCACGAAGACACCCAACAGAGGGAAAGCTCAAGGCAAAATAACTGTGAGCTCTCCCTACTGTGCAGTAGCTTTGCTGTATGACTGTTCCTGGGATAGATTTGTAAATCACCAAGGGCAGTCGCTCTGTTATTTGTTTTCATATTTACTGGTTCTGCAACTTGCTCTAATCGCCTAAAGCCGCTGATTGAGAGCCAGGTGGAAATATATTTCAGTTTCCTGCACTTGCAACTTCCCCGACCTTTACTACCAAATTTAAAATTCAACAGTCACTCGGTCATTTCTCGCTAAAGAACCCGTCATAATTCGTAAACACTGTGATCGTCTTACTTCTCTTTCGCAATTCAGTTCCAATTGCCAGCTTCACTTGCATCAACCTGAGGACAGGGCAACACCTCAAAACTAATTTTACTTCAATATCCGCCTGCTTTTACAATTAATCCGAATAATGTTATGAGAATTATTGTACTTTTGTAACATCTGGAATTCCTTCCCTTATCCTCTGTCCCCTTTTAACTCTCTCCTCTTCTTGCTAACAATCGTTCAAATCTTCTTAATTGACCAGAGAATTGGTCATTTTCCTAACTACTTCCTTGTGAAACTCCGTTTTAAATGTTGATGAATAACGCTCCTTTCAAACCACCTTGGCAAGGGGAGGGGTGGGGGGTGCTGCTATTTTATGAAAGGAAACAGATAAATAGAAGGTTCTGCTGTGTTGTTCAGCTGAGCGGGCTTCAAAATTAAATTGTGTACATACGTCAAAAGTAAGTATATCCCTCAGGTCAGAGCTCGCTATGTGGAATGTTGATGAGGGTCACTGTTCAACATGAGATGGCGAATATTATCTACCATTGGCTCCCATTTATAGTGGCAGGTACCACAGGTTGTCCACATTCATTATGCCGGACCTCCAACATCGATTTTTAATTTGGTAATTTCCATGAGGTGACCAGAGCTGCACACAGTTATCCCATTGTGGCCTAACTAATAATTGATACAGTTCCGGCATAACCTCCCAATTAGTATATTCTATGCCTCGGTTAATAAACTAATGGATTCAACATGATTTTATAAACTCCTTATCGTCCTGACTTGTAACATTCCAGGAGTTGTGGAGATTCACTCCGATGTCCATCACTTCCTTTACACCTCCCAATATTCACTTCATTAATTGTCTACTCTCTTCGACTTGTTTGAACTCCCCAGCTGCATTCAATGGCTCTCCTCCGAGTTGAATTCCATTTGGCACTATTCTGCCCATCTAACCAGTCAATTGATAAATTCCTGCTCTCAAACTTCCTCACTATCAAACACATTTTTTTTTGTTGCCTGATTATTGAAAAAGCAGAGCGCTATTAATAACATCGCCAATGTTAGCAGTAATTCTATCCCTCAACTTGCCAGTGAGGTGCAATGCAGGCCAAAATGTTATTGGCAGATGGTGATATACAGCTCTCTCCATGTTCTGAAATGCACTGAGTCTTTCCCTTTCTCAACTCAGTAGGCTAAATTTCATATTTCTTTTTTGCATACTTTCCCATTGGATATAGGTGTCGCTGGCAAGGACAGCATTTTTTACCCTGCAGAGCTGGTGCCTTCCAATTTGAAGACAATTCTCTTTGCCAGGACGTTCAACTGCTGAGTGTGGAATTCTCGCCTCAAGATAACTAAAGGTCTCCTCGACTGAAAAATGAAACACGCGTGCGAACATCTACCAGAGGCAAGCTCGCCCCCGATATTTACGCTGGATGCCATTCGTGTGAAGATCAAGGAAGCTCCGGTAATTTTAAAACAATATATTCTTCGGCCACAACTGGAGTATTTTGCCGAATTCTAGGCACCACAATGGAGGCATTCGAGCATTATTGCAGAAGTTGTTATTGTTCTCGGTGGAGAAACACCTTTACAGCCTTGCCCGATTCCTTAGAGAAAAATGTTGATAGATTTGATGAAAAACTAAAAAAAACATATAAAATCTGGATAGCGTGAATAAATATGCGTTGTTTGTATTGGCTGGAGGATGAATAACCATCGGACACAGGTTTAAGGTCACTAGCAAAGGAAACAAATAAAAGGTGAAGATTTTTTCTCTGACACAGCGAGTACGTCTGCAGCGGGATGCATGCCTCACACAGCGCTGGAAATTTTAAATGGAGAATTAGACAAATAAAAAAAAGTCTGAAAACTTGAAAAAATGAATACTTCCTGGGAAAGGGTGGCACATTAGGACGAGATAGAGTACATTTCGAGAGAGCCAGCGTAAACTCACTGGGCCAATTAGTTCTGTGTTGCAGGAAAATAGGAGGAATAAACCTTTTAAATGAGTTAAATTGAGTAACACTGAATAACTTAGGGAAATCTTGAGAAGATGGAGGCAGCCAAATTCGAGATAGTGAAGGAGGTAATTGAAGGAGGGAAAACCTGGAAACAATTACGGGAGGAAGAGTGAATGGAGCGAGAGGAGATAGCGAGGGATGTCTTTTGCGTTGTAATGTGGAATGGGAGGACAGCTCGAGTATTTTATAACTGAGGGAGATTGTGAAAGGATGTGGAAAGAAGAGAGGGAAGGAGCAATGTGGTTTAGTGTTGTCAGCGAATCAGTTGGAAGCGAGGGAGGGAAGGATACAGAAGAATATCAGGAAGTTGTAGGAAGGAAGTGATTGTGGGGGCAGGATGTAGAAGGGAGAAGTCACAGGGCGATGTTGAATGATGAGATAAAAGATGAGGATGTCGAATAATTGACCGAAGGAGAGAATCTGGAAGGAAAGGAGAAAAGGGAGGACCTTGAAGGAGTGATGCTAGAAAGACGTGTGGCTGGAGGGGAGGGTGGTCGATGGCTTGGAAGGAGAAGATAAAGGGAGAGACTGTAGGAGGAGGTGCGTGGTTATCGTAAGGTCGAAGGACAGGAGGGAGAGAGCAATGTGGGAGGATTAGAAGGAACGTGAAGGTCTAGGAGAATGTAAAAGAGGGGAAGTTTAAGATGTTGGGGAGAAGGCCGGAGAGGGACTGGGCCTGAGATGAGAAAGCCAGAGGTGTCACATACGGCAGAGAAGGTGGCTCTTTTCGCCACTGGCTGCTCGCTGCTACTCATTCTGATCCCGTTGATCTCACTATGTTCTCAATCTGGCTGCTCAGCTGTTGTCCTTTTACATCCCCACTCTCCTCGAACTCTCCGTTTCTGCTCAGCTATGAATAGACGCTGTTACCCTTTCCACGATTCTCACTCTCTTCTCACTTGTGCTGTACTTCAATGGCACTTCTCTCTTCCCAATTGGTTTTCTCTGTTCTCATTCTCGCTGCTCTGTCGCCCCTATTTTAAACTCTCTGGTGGCCTCTTTCTGTTTTTTTCCAGGCTTGCTGCTCTGCTGCCAATCTTTAATGCTCCCTTCCCACTGGTCTCACTCTCGCTCTGTTTCCCGCGACCACTCTTTAAGCCTTTGGCTGGGCTTGCTCTGACTGCTTCGGGTAGGATTTGAAGCACTTCCTAATTTAAAAAAAATATTAAATTGCAGAGCGACCCAGCCTCCTAATGAATTAACTGCAATATTTTTAATGAAATGGAAGTTCGAATTTACAGTACCCCAAATAAACTAATTAGCGAATGTTCAAAGAGTTCCATTTATTTAACACATGCGTTTGTTGATTCCTTTCCAGTAAGTGAGTGTCGGGATAAAGGACTGGCTGGTGCAGACATTCACATCTGGGCTGACCCTGTTACTATTAAACCAAGGCGAAGCATTCCTGTATTGCTAATAAATTACTGTTTTGCGAAGCAGAGAGGGTTATGTTGGAAATTGAAGGAATACATTCTAATTCAGAAGATTGTATTGTAAAAGGTATTGTCAAAAGCCCGATACCAAAACATGCGAATCACACTTATGTGAACAAGCAGCTATTGGCAGGCTATTTCAAGGGTATAACCTGTTAACTTAGAGAGCTCACTGCTCAATTTGCTCAAATGTTTGATTTTAGATCTCTGCGTCTCTCGCTATCTGTGCCATTTTATAGTGCGGTCATAAAATGGTTTTGTGGGAATATCATGGCATAGCCGATGGTAGGTGATGATTTGTTCAAATCCCAAAGGAAATTTGAAACAACTGGCGCAACTTGTTTTGCAATTTGTGTGAAGTTCATGTTGTGTGCCTTGAATTCAATAGTAATAAGAGCACCAAATCTTATAGGGTTTTTCAAAACTAGACTAATCATTTATTAATAGGAGAAATGATTTTAAATAAATATAAATGTCTACAAATTATGACCAAAATAGCTTCGAAACCCCCTATGTAATCAGACTGCCAGTTACACAGTCGTTAAGGTAACAGTAGGGCACATAAATGCCTCAGGCAACTTGTGATGCAGTACCCTGAGCCGGTTAAAGTAAAAGACACTTTTCTTAACTTCAGTTCTCAGAAGCTTCAGGCATAGATGCTCATGGATTTTTCACATTTGTTAGATCTTAAAAATGCCTACATTTACATACAGCTTCGCTCCTTTTTACAGGTTCCCAAGTTTGAATGCAAATTCCTATTGATTCATTGTCTCTTTGGACTTTATCTTTCTGATTATAAAAACCTCTCACAGTACCAAGTTTAACCAGTGACCTTTAGGGAAACCAACACACTACTTCCAAACTTCACCTGGCTAGGAAACAGGTTTCACTCGTCCTTTGAAAATAATCTAACCTGCTTTATTTCAAAAATGGAAATTTCCTAAACCTCAACCCCATGTTCCCCATGTTTGCATCAAAGCCAATCAGAGCAGCTTCATTTGATCGAATTAAGTCAAACACATGCACACACATAAACACACAGATACGCAGATACGCACACAAAACTGACAAATATACCACGATTTAAATGATTTAGACTTTCTGCCACTACCACCAATTTGGGCAGCGAATTCCAGACACCCACTGCCCTCTGCATAAAAAGTTCTTCCTCATGCCAGCTCCCCACCCAGCGTACCACCCCCCCCCACCCACCCACCACCCCCACCCCCGCTACACCTGCTGCACCTTATCTTGAAACTATTTCTCCTCGTTCTAGAATTCTCCACCAAGGGAAACAATGTTAGCCTGTCCACTCTATGTATCCCCCCATAATTTTGTACACCTCAATCAAGTCACTTTCAGCCTTCTTTGTTTTCAGGAAAATAACCCCAACCCTTCCAATCTCTCCTCGTAGCTACACTTTTCTGACCCTGGAAACATTCTTGTAAACCTCCTCTGTACTATCTCCAGAGTTATTGCATCATTCCTGTAATGTGGGACCAGAACTGCAAACAATACTCCAGTTGTGCCCTCAGCAGTGTTTTATACATTTCCAATATTATATCCTTACTTATATCGTCTATACCTCTGCCAATGAAGGAGAGCATCCTTCTTTAAAACTTTGTCGTCCTGAACTGTTGCTTTCAGGGGCCTGTGTACTTGTCCGGCAAGATCTCTCACTTCAACAACCTCTCTTAGTATATTCCCATTTATAGTGTAAACCCTGTAACTATTTGACCTCTCTAAATGTATGACATCACAATTCTCAATGTTATAACCCATCTGCCTCTTTACCACTACTCTACCAAACCATTTATCTCGTTTGGAGATCATGACTATCTTCTACACTATCCAAAGCTCGGCCAATCTTTGTGTCATGTACTAATTTCCCAATCGTGCCCCCAACGTTAACGTCAAAATCATTAATATATAACATAAACAGCAATGCCTCATTGCCGAGCCCTGTGGAGCACCAGTTGTGCCAACTCTCCATTCGCAAGGGCATCCATCGACCATTAGCCTGTGTTTCCTGTTAGAAAGCCAACCTTTTATCCAGTTTGCCACATTACCCTCAATCACATGGGATTTAACGTACCTGACCAAACTGTCAAGTGGGACCTTGTAAAAGTCCATGTACACAACATCAACTGCATGACCTTCATCGACTCTCCTTGTCACTTCCTCAAATAATTCAATCAAGTTTGTGATGCAAGGCCATCCATTAACTATTCCATGCTGACCGTCTCTGACTACTCCATGCCTTTGCAAAAAAACAGTTAATCCATTCTCTTAGAATTCATTCTATAATTTGCTCACCACAGATGTAAGACTAACTGGCCTATAATCGTTTGGCAATTCCTTTGAACCGTTTTTAAACAATGTAACTAAGTTTGCATTTCTCGGATCCTCTGTTACCTCTCCTGTATCTAGTGAAGATTGGAAAACCATCCTCAGAGATTCTGCAATATCCTCCCTGACATCCTTCAGCAGCCTCGGAAACAATCCATCTGGTACTGTTGACCTCACAACTTTCAAGGATTTCAACCCTTCGAGTGCTTCCTCTCTCCTTATGACTATCCTGTCCAATATCTCCCAGTGTTCCTCCTGGACTATTATATCTACATCATCCCTTTCCTTTGTAAACATGGAGAAAATCGATTCATTCAAAATGCTTCCCACAGCCTCTGCATTTACACACAAATTTCCTTTTTCATCTGTTAGGTCTTTCTTTTTCTTTAACTAAACTTTCAGGCATTAATATACTGGTTAAGCATCTTTGGGTTAACTTTAACTTTACTTGTTAATCTTTTTTCTTGCCTTCTCTTCGATTTCCTTATTAGCTTTTTTTTTTTACTTCGTCCCTGCATTTTCTATATTGCTCTGGGCTATCCACAGTGCTTAGTGCTTAGTGCCTTTCATATGCTTTCTTTTTTCTGTTTGATCTTCCCCTATTTTCCTCTTAACAGCCAGATGCGTCTAGATTTGGCAGTACCACTCATCTTTATTGGAGACATGTCTCCTTTGTACAATTAAGATCTCGCTCTTTATTGCTTTCCACTCGTTTTCCACTGTTTAATCTTCCAAGATTGCTGCCCAGTCTACCTCAGCAAAGTTCCTTTTCACTTCTGCCAAATTTGCCTTCCCCCTGTTCCAGACTTTTACTCCTGCCTTATTTGTGACTTTTTCCATGGTGGTGCTAAATCTAACTGAATTGTGATTGCAGTACACGATATGGTAGCCAACTTTCACTTCAGTCACTTGCCTTTCTTCGTTCTCCAAGATTCGTCCAGAAATGCATCTCGTCTCGTTGCTTTTGTCAGGAATGGTTGAAAAAAATACCTGGACACACTGCATGTTTTTTTTTTTCTCCATCAGTGCTCCTTAGTTGTTTGTTTCCCAGCTGATATTAGGATGGTTGAAGTTTCCTACTATCATTGCCCTGTTCTTGTAACAAGCAGAAATTTGCCAACATATTTGTTCTTCTATCTCACTTTCCCTATCTGGAGGTCTGTACTATATTACCATTAGTGTGACTGCACTTTTCCTATTGATAAGCTCAATCCATAATGCCTCGTTTTTTGAAACAATTAGCATATCATTCCTTCTCAGAACTGGAATTGATTCTTTAACCCTTAGTGTTACCCCCACACCCCTCGCTTCCCATTTTATCTCCTACTCTATCGTGTCTGAATACTCTATACCCAGGGATATTAAGCTGCCAGTTTTGCCCCTCCTTTAGCCAGGTCTCCGTTATTGCAATGATACCCTACTGCTATGTGTCTGCCTGTGCCCTTAACTCATCTCTCTTGCTTTTAATACTTCTTGTATTGAAGAATAACATGTTTAACCTCGTCAATTTCCCTTGTTTGGGCACTTTGTAAACTTTGTTTCTCCTGTAAATCCGTGTCCATCACAACGGCCCAAGCTAATGTTCCACCTCCATTTTTTATGATATTAATCTGACCTATGTGATCCTGCTCCTTGGACCCCATCCCCCTGCCACACTTGCTTAAATATTCCACAACAGAACTAGCAAAAGCCCTCGCAAGGACACTGGTCCCAGCTCTGACTGGGTGCAAGCCGTTTGGTTTGTAGAGTGCCTACCTTCCCCAGAACCGGTCCCAGTGACTCAGGAATCGGAATCCGTCCTGGTTACACCATTACACCAGCCGCCTGCTCATTTGGTCTATCCTCCTGTTCCTGCGCTCATTAGCACATGGTACGGGGAGTAATCCTGAGATTACTACATTTGAGGTGCTGCATTTTAATTTATCTCCTAACTTCCTGCCCTGAGTTTGCCTTTGTATACCTATGTCATTGGGACCATGTGTACCGTGACAACCGGCTGTTTACCATCCCTCCCTAGAATGTACTGCAGCCGCTCTGTGATATCCAGGCACCATGGAGGCAACATACCATCCTTGGTTCAAATTTGTGGCCACAGACGCGTCTGTCTGTGGCGCTACTTATTGAATCCGCTATCACTACAACCCTGCCATTTGTTTTCCTCCAGGCCTCTGAGCAGCAAAGCCACCCATGTTCCGGTGAACTTGGCTGTTGCTGCTTTCCCCGAGAGGCTATCTCCTCTACCCCTCCACCCACCCACCCCCACACACCCCCAAAAGTGTACAAAGCGGTATATCTTATAGAGAGGGGGATGACCCTTATTGCCAATTTGGTGGAGATTATGTAGATGGACTTTTTGAGTCCTGGGTATGGATAACAGAGTTTTAGCTCAGTTTGTATTGATAGAAGGTTGAGAATGGGTGGCCTGGTCAGAGTGAGTTGTAGAAAATTAATCAGCGGTTGGATGTGTTCTAATCTAACTCGGGTCGTTAACCTATAAGAAGCAAATATAAAAATATTTACATTAAAATAATGAAGACTTGAATATAAGTTGGACACTTCCTTTGCATTGCCCACAATGACTTCAAAGCTGCAATTCCAAATGTGGCCTTTAAAATTTCAGTTTGTAAAACACAGGTATCAGGAAATTTTAGGGGCAGAAGTAATCGGGTCGGCTATGTCCCTGGATTAAGTACAAACTGCAGAAATGTTTTAATATTGACGCAATCTGTAGGAGGGAATGTTCTCAAGACCATTGTTTGTAAAAAAGTATATTAAGCCATTCATTCATATTCGGATCAGTCCTATTTCAGTGCAGTTTTCTGCTTAATCCACCAATGAGGTCGGAGGAAGATTATGTTCTGGACGCTGAGATTTTTTCTTTCGGCACACCAATTACATCAAAGTGAAAACTGATGATGTAATGTGCTTGCTCAATTGAGTGTAAATATTGGCAATGCTCATGGATGTAAGCGATTGTGTGGAGATGCATCTCTTGTGTCAATCAGGACCCTTTGCTTTGGATCGTGTCGGAGTTTCTGTCGGAACTGTGGGTGAGATACCAGCAGAATTAGATGCTTCTCAAATAACCAGCTTTTTCAGTGATCAATCGGATAAATTACATTTACTATCCGATCCTTGCAGCAATAGGTGTTCTTGGTACGCTGTTATCTCGGTTATTAATAACGTAAATCGGTGTTATCTATGTGGTAAATCGGTGATAGCTGTGCTGTTTCACTCAATGTTATATCTCCATGCATGTTTTCCGCAGCTGCCTATTATTCTGTTGGATAGTGAAATGCCCTTGGCCTATGGACTTTCGATGTTGCATGAGATGCATTATATCTGTAATATGTTTCTTCATCCAAACTTAGCGCAGTCACTGGAATATTCCCTGTACTGTAACATTGGAGTTAAGTGTCTGGGTTAAGAACAGTTCTCAATCAGAAGCCGTTATTATCTTCATGTTGTGCAACGAAATTCTCCCAGATTATTTTACTAAATATATTTTCATTGACTGAAACTGAGACAGTTCATGGTCTCAACGTGACAGCAGATAGCGTAACGTCCTCTCTTCACAATTCAAAGTGCATTTTAACTGGGATTTTAATATATTTATTTGTTATCGTTGTTAGGAAAGTCGTTTCATTTTGTGCGTGGCGTCGCTTCAGAGGTCTGCCCACCGATACTTCCACATCTCATTTACTGCTTCCCTGTCAATGAATACATTCTTACAGGGCTACATTACAAAATAAATGTTTCGATGTTATGTTGGGTCACTTTGCAGTGCAGCTGTTAAAATCGTGGGCCGTTCTGTTTATCTACAGATTCAACATAACAGCAATTACACACCTAAACTTTGTTATTGTATGAAATGGATTTTCAATTATTGTGAGATCTGTTTAGAAAACATTAGTTTATTCCATGCATTGCAGATGAAGTGAATAGTGGAGGCGTCCATATGGAGACTCGGTCGACTTTGATACAATAAACGATTAACCGAAGCTTCACCAGTGAACTAGTTGACGCTGAGAATGAGATCACCAAACACGGGGTTAGTGAACAGATTGTGAGTATTGAAACAGATGTGAAAATTACAGTTGAGAATGGTAGTGCGGATATATTGGAAGGAGAGCAATGGAGAAAGAGACTGAAGCAAAGTAGAGGGATGGCGAGAAGGAAAGTGAGAAGATCGTGAGAGGCAGCTTTGATAATCGTTCATCAGAATGAACTGCTGAAACTTCATAAAATTATGATAAGCAGATTGGTTTGAATTGCTATGGCAATTTGTCAAATTTTATGAGATGTATTGTACTTCCAGAATGTGTTTATCATTATCAGGCCCTCAGTTTATTCTGGCGAAAGTTGAGTTTACTGATTTATGAGCAGAAAAAAATAACATAATTCACATAAATTGAGAAAGCATCGGCCATGTCTTGATATTGAATTATGAGGATTCTGCACTGTTTTAAAGATAAATATCTGCTTAATTCGGAAACGTTTATTTTATCCTTATATTTTATTCCAACTTTGATTGAATGAACAAAATGATTCTACTGGGCACATGGAACATCCAACCAGTTCACATCATTAAACAGAAAGTGGAATTGTTGTCTTGCTGAGACCTGTAATTGTAATTTCCTCTAACACTCTGTTATAGATTCTAACTGTATATCTCAGCTTCTGCTAGCATTGAAATCTATCCTCTGCCTTATTATAGGCTGCTTCAGTCTATCCACCTTCCCAGGTCACCTGCGTGCATTTATTCACAAATCTTGTTAGGCTTTCTTACTTGTCTTCCTTTCAATTTCACTCAAGGTTTCGAAGTAAAACTTTATTTTCCAAGCTGATCCGAAGCTTCAGCGTCGTCACTGCAGTTCTGTGTGTTTTTTTTTCTTGAACTTTTGTAGGCTCCGTCAACACAGAGCAACAAATTGTCTGCATCTCTCCATGCCCTCAAACATTTAAGCCTTCAGTATAGAGCCAATTCCCAGTTTAATGCATTGTTTTATTTAACTCCATAAAATGCCTGCTCTCTTCCGCACCCGCACTGCGGCCTCACTTGGGGCACTTCCAGCGGATCATGTGTTGACTTCAACTAGTTTCCAAACAAATCCCCGATTCATTTTTTAAATTGTGTGACAAATGCATCTGTGTAGGAAAGTAGAACCCTGCCCAATGAATCAATGTGCAATTCCTCTGCAGTAATAAAGACCTCGCTCCCGATCTTGCTAAGCTGTTGCTTTAGTCGCAAGCCTATTCACTAATTTAATTTACTTATTTTCTCTCCATTCCAGTTAATCTGGTCGCGAATGTGCTTATTCCAATGAAAGTGTGGTCTCTCCAAATAGATAACTTATTACCTTGTAGGAGGACAGTGTCCAATCTCCCTATCGTTACCATGGATTCCATATTGGTGTGATATATTTCCAGTATTAATTCGTCTCAATACTCCTGTATGTAGACTTATTAACTCACTCCTTTATGCAAGCCCTAATGTATATGTCCATCTCACAATCTTCTTCACTGTTGACAAGCTTATGCCAATTCGTTGTAAGAGCTTGGAAACAAAACATTGCACTGTGAAACAATGAATACGCAGTGGAGGCAGCAATGAAATGAATCGCAAGGATCCAGGTGTAGAGAACGGAACAAAACGTATAATTTTGCTCTTCAATATATACGACAGTTTTTTTTCTTTAATTTCTATGGATGCCCTAGATTGTTTGTATCATTTACCAGTAAAGTGCAGAAATGTGGTGTTACATCACGGCCCTCTTTATATCACAGATTCCTCATCGCTCATTTTGCAGCTGCTCAGTTCTTGTACAAAAACCTACTTGAACTGAGGCACAGCATTAATTCGGAGAGGAACTGGAGCAAACAATATTAATTCAAATTATTTTTATCACAGGAGGAACTGAAGGGGCACCAGGAACCAAACTAAATTGCATCTCATGTTCTAAATTCCCCAAGACACAGAAAGTATACATTGGCCCAGATATTCTGGTCTCCGGATGGCCACTTCTCAGAGCTACGCCAAGAAGAAGCACTGAAAGACTCCTCGGAAGTCCCAACGCAAGGATGGGGACCGCCCAGGAAGTTTCAACTACTCATGGGAGCACCCCTTTGCATCCGAGGCTCTATGAAAACGTCTCTAAACCTGAGTTAATTTCGGAGACTTCAGAGATATCCAGATAACTCTTGATAACTATACCGCTGACCCCGAATCCCGAACTGGCATTCCCGACTACCTCCTGGCCGACACTCTGACTCACTCCTGACCCTCCGAATCTCTGACACCTGGACCCACATCTGACCCTCCGCCTTCCCCCGGCCCTCCTGGTAACTGAGAAGATGCACAAGTAGCCGGAAATTGCCATTTCAGCAAGAAATCATTGAAGAACCTGCGCTTTTTAACGGAACTAAAACTGTTGTAACCCTCATCAAGAAGATCCTGGAGTTGCCATTGAGTAGGTACTGAACTGAACGAATCATATAAATATTGTGGCCGCAGGAGAAAGTCAGAGTTTGGGAAATCTGCGGCAATTAATTCACCTCCTGAATCTCCAAAGCCTGCCTACAAAATACACACCAGTCATCTGATGGGATTCACTTCTCTTTCCAGAAAGTTTAAAGCTCGAGGATACACCAAAGAAACTCGATCCCTGCCAAGACAAAGTAGGCCAGTTGATAAGGCACCACATCGTGCGCCTGAACCATCGCGCACAACGGAAGAAATGAATTCTATTCGCAAAATGCTCTGCAGCGACTCACCTTCGGTTGAATATTCCAAACCGCCACCCAATTCAGTAAGAAAAGGCAAATATAGAAGACCCATAATAAACCAACACCTGGAGGAAACCCTTCAGGACACGGAACATTCTGACTGGAAATTTCACTCCTTCATTTTCGTTCGGCCAAACATCTCTGAACTCTCTCTCTAACCGCACCGTGGACGGCTATAAACTGGATGGACTGCGTGTGTTAGGGAGACAGATTAACACCACCTTCTCAAGGGCAATCTGCAGTTTATAGTAAATTCCGGCCTAGCCCACGACGCTCATATCCAAAGAAACAAAAAACACATATTAGAAGGAATGCCTTGCTGGAAGCAATGTTGGAGGCAGGAGCCACAAAATAATTAACCAAAGAAATAACTAAAACTAAGATGAACCATGAAAAATAAAGCGATGGGACGGCGCTAACAATCTAACTTTTTTTTGAAGACAGCAGGCTAAACAAAGGAAATAATGTCTTGTTTCTGGGCGGTAAAGATCTCTGGCTTTTGAATGTATGAAGCTGTGCGCCGAAAACCCAGAGTGCAGCACGTGATTCCCTTCCGCTGCTCGATCCATTCACCACAAATATGTTTGATCCTCATTTTCACGCGTCACATGCTATATTCATGCAGCTGCAGAATAAATTTGCATTTATTTCCATGCAACACAATTTACACTCGACAAAAATGATCATAATCGTAATCAAAACATTTCTGACTGCTGCGGAATTAAATTACAACAGTCTATATAAATTGTTGTTACGTGCAGGTGTGGGAGCAAGATGTTGTCACAATTGTACTGAAAGTCGACTCCCCTCGGAAGAGAGGAAGAGATGAAAGAAATGATTGAGCCGTGACTTGTCGATAGAATAAAGAACCCAATGCCGAAAATCCATGTTATATAGTGGGATAATTACAGTTCATTCCCATATCAAAATGATTTTACGCATTTATAATAAAAAATCCGTAATTCAAAAAGCAATGAAAAAATGACGAGCTTTGGAAGCAATGCATCAAATATATTTAAATATAAAGAGAGCGTGAATGGTATGAGAGCCCAATGGTAAAATATGTACCATTGTATTATCACTGAGAATATCTACGAAGAAGATTATTTTTATACCTAGGGCTTTTATAAAAATAGTCGAATGATGTTGTATATTAAAGTGTATTTAGTTCCAGACATGCGGACAGAACAACCTCTCTGATATATCTGCCACAACAGCTTTGGATTGCTTTGATGTACAACATTGGAATTTCTGGTACTGTAGCTGTGAATACTATAATTCGATTGAAGGTTTCAGTTCCTGGGAATTCACCAGTTTGAATGAATGATACCTCCACTGCTACAGCCCTAATGATGAGAAAGCTCCAGCTTTCATTATTGTTTCACCGAGTGTGGGCATCGCTGGCTAGATCAGCATTTATTGCTGAACTTCAATTGTCTTTGAGGAGGTGATGGTGAGCCGCCTTTTTGATCCGCTACAGACCACATGGTATATATATAACAACCGCGCTAATAGGAATGGAGTTGCAAGATTTTGACCGATGTTTACTTAATAATATGTGTCTTGTTACTTTTTTCATTTCATATCTGACATCGTCCTGCATGTTATTCAGCAGAATGCCTCAGTCCGAAATTCTGATTTATTCTATGTTACAATCCTGCCTTCTTTGTTAAGTTCATTTACACCCATTCATTCTTAGGACCGTGTTTCATTAATCGCTTTGTATCGGACATATTCCTCCATGCATTGCACAGCTGTGTTGTCCATTTGCGGATCAAACTTGTTCGTGAACAGACGTTCCTATTGGATGATCCAGGGTAGATCTCCAGACCCATAAACGCAGATTAGACGGCGGTACCTTCCTGTGCAAGCCGGATATGTGGCTCCCTTCGCTACATCACCAGCCTCAAAAGACCACTTCACTGCTCGGGTAACAGTTGGGTCACTCTTGTGGTGTCCTGGAGTGTACGGTATGGAGCCGGGTATCTCAGGCATCCTCTGTAAGGTTGCCCAGATGTGCTCGTCGGGGCTGTAGGTCTCCTCGGACCACTTTGAAAACGCTTGGATTTCCGGGTTCACCAACAAAGTCCTCACAAATTGTCTGGTGACAAGAATGTGTGCCCCCCCCCCCCCCCCCCCCCCCCCATACATGGGACCGCTTACGGGTGGGGGACTCTTCTTTTGCTGAGTTCTGAGGACACCGTTACTGTTTTCATAATTAAATTCCCATCTTCTCTGTAAATGAACACAAAGAGAAACTTTTCTTATTTTCCAATTTGCTCTTCATTTTCCAACCACATCGGAAGTAACAGCAGGAACTATAAACATTCATTGTCTCAATTACTTTATATTTCATCTACTTCTTTTCTGTATATGAAATATGCATGGGTCATGTTGATAGCGAGTGATTGAAAAGTGAAAGGAGAAACAACAAGGTGGTGGCACAGTGCAATGTTGGTGATGGCCTATTGGAGAGAAATGATGAGGAGGTGTCACCAGTGAAGCTCAGGAATGTGAAATAAAGGAAGGAAATTAGACGGCAATTGGAAGGCAAGCGTTTATTTTTTTTAAAAAAAGAAGAAAAACAGTAACTATCAACTTGCCAGGTCTTCAGAGGCCTGAAATAGCTAAAAGCACATCACTTTTGGTTTCTTATGTCCAAACCAGCGGGCACCATTTGCGAGGAATGATGTGGTCTGTTTCCATGTTCAAATCAGGCCAATGAAGTGAAAGTAAAACAAGAGCACATGCAGCAGATAGTTTCAGAAACCATGTGCTGCACCTGACAAAGAGAGATAATACTGAGCTAAAGGCCGGCTAGACTACATTGGTTCATGCGAAAATGCTGGGACCCATTATGAAGGAAGTCTTAACAATTCTCTCGAAAAAGCAGAGTATGATTAGAAAAAGTCACCGTGATTATACTAAAGGAAAATCGTGGTTGACAAATTGAGATGATTTTTTTGAAGATGCACCGAATCGGGTAGGTAAAGGGGAACCAGTGGGTGTAGTACACCTGGATTTCCAAAAAACTTTTAATATGGCGCCAAAGCAAGGGGTACTGTCCCGGAAAAGGACCCAATCATTTTGGACTGTGATGAGGAGAAATGTCTTCCCTCAAAATCTTGTGAATCTTTGGAATTCTTTACTCCTGAGAGCTCTGGATGAATCATCGTTGAATACATTTAAGGCAATGATAGATATATTTCTGGATTCTCCGGGAATTACGAGATATGGACAGCGGGAGAGAGAATGGATTTTAAATCTAAGATTAGCTATGATCATATTTAATTTTTAAACAAGATCGATGGGCTACATTGTCTTCTACTCCCCCCTTTAATTATGTTATTGTGTCATTGCAACCTGCCGATCAGCACGTTTCAAATATTCAATATGTCGAATAGGTCTTGCACTCTTGTTCCTTATATTAAACTGCGTCCACAATTTCCAGGGTGGTCCTTTCCAGATTTGAACAAAAGCCTGTGCTCAAAAAAGCAACGATATTTTGGAGAAAACGGTTAGTCTCCAATCAAACACTGCCAGTGTAACCGAGAATGAGGGAGAGAGAGAGGGAGAGGGGGATTGAAGGCAGGTTGGGTGGTTAGAAAGAAAACTAGGACACTGGATATATGTACGACATGAGCTGATCCATTTACCTTTTTGTAGTTTGGCGGGACTACTGAGTCCATAATATTTGAGCCGTTCCTGGCCATAAGACTGTTGACTATCTCCCAATTGGTTTTCGTTGGAAAGTCTTGTCCGCAAACATTGATGAGGTATTTCCACGGGAAAGGCCTGTGCAGCAGCTCTTCCATACAGTTCAGGTGAGCCTGAACTCTGGACCATGAGGCGTATGTCACCGATTCTAATTTTCCTGCTATAAAGACATTACTGAAACAGGAAGCGATGGCCTGGACAGCCGAGTGAAATGGATTTGGAGACTTCCTGTCCAAGTGGACACAGTACACGTTCTGTGGAGCATAAATGTTTCTTAGGAGCCTCTCGAACATCTCAATGTTGCCATGGATCACCATGGAATAGGCCAGGGGGAAATCGCGTTCCTCTGTACTTAATGAGAAACTGATGTATTTGCGGATTTTAACAAAATTGTCACAGTCTTGCGTCATTGCTAAATAATCCGATTCAGTGACAGCTTTATGCTTATTTGTGAAAGTGATGGAGTTTAAAACAGCCTCTTTAATAGCTTCAGGGTCACCACTAATTATCTTCCAACAACTCGAGCTCTTTTCTGCCAGATCCAAGGATGCATATCGCACATCGTAACCTGATTTTTGGTTAACTGGTTTCCAGTAGTTTGTGAATGAATTTCCTCTCCAATGAAAAGATCGACAAAGAAAAGTTGCTAAGAGACCGCTCAGGATATATTTCCCGTGTAGCAGCCAGCAAATAGGCTGATACAACATTCTTGTTCTTCTTCCACAGGTATTTTAAAGATAAGTACCAAACCGGATTACCAGATATAGTTGATATTCAGATGAACAATCAGCATTTTTATTCTATTGAAAAACTGCTATTCAGCAATTTGAGTAAATTGTGCGCCGAAATTTTAGACACTAATGCATTGAAAAGTGATGTTCCAGGCTGCAATCAGGAGCTGCTCATTCATCGGGATACAACAGACCACCCACGCCGACAGGTCCCACCTTATCTTTGTGTCTGGTCTAGTGAGCCTTTGTATTTGGTTAGACATTCTCTCACACCCCCACTTTCTCTGCTCTTTGAATTTCTGGTTTGTTCAATGTCTCAGTTCCTTATCACAGAGATTTCATCCTTCATTCGTAAAAATCCGGGTAACTGTGGGTTTCTCCCTCTTGTGACTGGTGTCAATAATTGGACGATTCCAACATTCTCTATTTCCTCTTCTGCATCTCAGGCCTTTCCTTCAAACATTTCTCAGAGAAACATCAGGAATCTCAGGGAATTTGCAAATAGAGTCCAGGTCCTATCTAATAAATCGGACAAAAGTGACAATAGTTTAATAAAGTCAAGAATCATGTAATTTGATGTCAAATATGAGAGATGTAATATAGGAATAATAGCATTCATATAGCGCGGATGCAGCTTTTGTGCATCCCAAAACTGTTTTAAAGCTAATTAAGCATTTCTGTAATTTTGCCTCTGTTATACTGTGGTACTCAGTGCATCCCCAGGGCTGCGCCAGGCAACTCTGTAACGAACTAACGGCAGTGCAGCTCAACTCATTTTCGAACATCCTAGACTGCAGCACGTCCTCAGCAACACATCTACACAGTGAAGCATTCCCTCAGTGCTGCCCTTCTGATTGTGAGGAAGTGTTTCATTCCTGCCAGCCGACAGGTCTGCTCTCCATCAGTACTGCCTCTCCAATGTTGTTACTTTCGCTGCAGGATAACATGCTTAATGCCCTCCACTGCCGCAACTCTGACCCTGTCATTAGCTCTTTGAAGAGCCCCTTGCCGACAGTGCAGCAGTCCTTCGGTCCTGCACCTCTGGTCGTACAGTTGTATCTCTACGTCATAACAACTTCCCCTCTACACTGGCTGTCTGAAAGGATTGAACTTACTCAGTAACGACGCTCTAATGGTTCAACAGTCTGTCACTATTGCCCCTCGGTCAGTAAATTCTATCAGTCCTGACCCTGAAGAAATCTTGGGATATGTTGATGGAGTTGGAATGGCATATAGTATCCTTGTGTAGTTTTAAAAGGGCTTTGTTACAATGCCATGTAATGAAACGAATTGCATAATTAAAGCCATGGGATGAAGGCAGTGATGAAAACAAACATGGTTAATGGACAGAAGGCACAGTGTGGTGATGACATGCATTTTTATGTTGGTGGTAAATATAGAGTGATTTTTTTCCAGGTACCGATAATAGAGTCTTTGACTTTTTAAATAGCTATTGATTACCAGGCAAAAGTCTCTAGGGCATAACTTAAAAGGTTGCAGATAACACGGAATTCCGAAATGGAGTAAGCAATGAGGCAGATAACAATAAACTTCAGTAGGATACAAACAGTGAAGTGAAATGCGCAGAAACATGGCAGATAAAATTTATCAGAGCAAAGTCTGAAATCATGCAAATTGTGGGGAAGAAGAGGAGTTAAAGTCAATGGTGCGAAGGTGCTGGGGTAGAGAGACCTGTCATCATCGATGCTATGATCTTTGAAGCTGACCTTTCAAGGTTCAACAAACAGACGACATCCTCACTTTGTTTTGGATGATTAAGTTTCGCAAAGAACAAAGCATTCCAAAAGCTTCATCAGCCACTATTTTTCACATAGTTGGGTGATGACATTTCGGAAAGGATACCAGCATCTTGAAGAGGCTGTGCAAATAATTTAATAGAATAGTGCTGGGAATGCGTGACACTTGTTTTGTGGAGGGGCTGGAGACCTGTGGCTGTTTTCCTTAGAGCAGAGAACGTGAAGGGGCGATCTGAGAAAAGTGTCAAATCCACGAACGATTCTGATAATATAAATAATGAAAATAATTGGAATGTCAGATGGATTGGTAGCCGGACAACACAGACTGAAAATAGTTAGTGCAGCAAACAGGCAGCATGCTGAAACATGTTTTACATAGTGAGATGCTGTTATTTTGATCACAGCGTCTGAAAGGCGGGTAGAAGAAGAATTAATAGCAACGTCCAAAAGAGAAAATGATAAACATTTGAAGGGATTAGTTGTCCTTGGCCTTGGGGTCACAGCGGATGATGGATCTAATTATAAGGGTCTGCTAAAGAGCCTTTGAAAGTAAGATGAGATGTCTGCCCGCCTTCTTGTTATCTCTTTCTATAATGTTATGATTCTAGAGTGAATTCGCCGGCAAATGCGTAGCTGATAGACCCGTTAGCTATGTAGCTAAGTCCTTGATTGGAGGGATTGTTCAATGAAGGATGATTAAGCAGATAGTGCCTTCATTCCCTGGAGTTTTGAACAATAATGCGTGTTCTCGTTCAAATTTGCAAAATTCTTAAAGGGGTCAACAGGACAGATGTAGGTTTGTGATTCCTGTGAGTGGGGAGGGGGTCGGTCGTACGAGAGCTAGGAGACAGTCTCAGTATAAGGTGATTTAGGACTGAGGTGAGGAGAATTTTCTTCACTCAGCGGGTGTATATCTCTGGAATTCTATGACCCAGAGGGCTGTGGACTGTCAGTCATTGGGTACAAAACTGAGATGGATAGATTTCTGCATATCAAAAAACCAGGGGATATGGGGATAGCGCAGCAAAAATAAAACGTTGAAGGCGGAGATCCGCTATGATCTCATTGAATGCTGGAAGAGCTGACTGGCCGACTCCTGCTCATTGTGTTCTTAAATTCACCTCATTCATTACATTCAAACTGAGACAGGCGATGGGAC
The DNA here is from genome assembly GCF_017639515.1 of Carcharodon carcharias. Classification (NCBI taxonomy): domain Eukaryota; kingdom Metazoa; phylum Chordata; class Chondrichthyes; order Lamniformes; family Lamnidae; genus Carcharodon; species Carcharodon carcharias. The sequence goes on along the minus strand of NC_054484.1, from coordinate 116,978,993 downwards.
CACATACTGACAAGACTTTTGCAAGAAGGTTCTTGTTTTGTCCCATATGATGTTTTTTGAGGATATAACCTTTTAACTAAACTTTCCGGTATGTCACAGTTTAGACCATAAACGGAAATACATATTTATCAAACAGCAATGAATAATAATGTCAGGGCCTTCCGTTACCACTGCCTTCTGAGAATTTGTAAATAACAGCCACATAACATATGTTCTCACTGCTGAGTGCCTGCCCCGAGTTTGATTTTGACACTAGCCATCTTAAACAGTGCTCTTTATTTTTCTGATGGAGTCAGGAGAAGAGCAAATATCAACAATATAGCCTAAATTGACCTTTGAGAAATATCTTGGCTTTAATCAGAACAAAATAAATGTAAGTATATTTACAAATGAAATACAGCTGCCGATAGAGCTCATGAAATGTTCCCAAAATGCGAATTTCTGAATTGAAATGTTTAGGAACAGCGGCATCCCCTTCACATTAAATCTCTTCCACACTTTCATTTTACCTGCCTCTCTACTCCGCTCCCCTGGCGCTTCTTGGGACCAAGTTAATAAATTCCGAAATCGTTGGAGAGCTGCGAAACCTTTCCCATCCTATGGTTTACACGATGCTTCCGGTTGTGGAAAAATCTGCAAAGTCATACTGCTCAGAATACAATCAAGAAAACTAGGCGCTAGAAATTTTATCAACATCCTCGAGCCATTTTTCTGGCCATTCTCATATTTCTCCATGCAACCATCAGGTTCTCTTCCTTCATTTGAACCGGACATATATACTCACCGAAGGTTGTCTTAAATTCAACAGAATTTTCAATGTTAATATTATCAGGGAAAGAAATGTCAAATTGACTTTCTTTGTCTTGAGTGGAAAGAACCACAATCTCTAACTATTTCCGAAATAAAAGAAAAAATACAACGAATGCTGTAAATCTGAAATTTAAACGGAACATGCTGGGCATGCTTAGCAGCTCTGACACTATATCTGGCCCAAAAGGTTAACTCTTCCCCTCCACACCGACACAGCCCATGACCTCTTCCCATTGACCTAGCCCCAAACCTCACTAACCCAGCCCCACACCCACTCCCCACTGGCCCAGCCTCACACCTCACTGACCCAACCCCCACTGGCCACATCCCACGGACCCAGTCCCACATCCCACTGACCCAGCCCCACACCTCAAAAGCCCAGCCCAGCACCCACACCCCACAGACCCAACCCCACATTCCTTTGACTCAGCCTCACACCCACTCCCCACCAACGCAGCCTCACACCCCATTGACCTAGCACCGCCCCCACACCCAACCGACCATGCCTTACGGCCCACTGACCTTACCCTCCACTTACCCATATCCTACTGACCCAGCCCCACATACCACTGACCCAGCCCCGCCTCCGCACCCCACTGACCCAGCACCCTGTCCACACCCCACAGACCCAGCACTGCCCCCCGCACCCAACTGATGCATCCTCACGCTCCACTGACCTAACCCTCCTCTTACCCACATCCCACTGACCTAGCTCCGCATCCACAGCCCACTAACCTTGCCCCGCGTCCACACCCCACTGATCCAGCCCTAAATTCCATTGACCCAGCCTCACACCCACTCCCAACCTACAAAGCCTCACACCCCTCTGACCCAACCTCCCCTACCCTCAGGCCACTGACACAACCCCACATCCCATTGACCGAGACCAACACCCCACTGACCCAGGCCCACAGATCTCTGACCCAGACCCACACCCCACTGACCCTGGCCCACAAATCAATGAAACAACGCCACACCCCACTGACCTAGACTCACACCCCACTGACCCAGACCCACACCAAACTGACGCACCCCTCAATGACACAGCACCAACGCCATTGACCTAGCTCCACGTCCAGTGGCCTAAAGACCATAAAACATAACAAATAGGAGCAGCAATTAGGCCATTCGACCCATCGAGTCTGCTCCAACATTCAATCATGGCTGATAAGTATCTCAACCCCATTCCCCCGCCTTCTCCCCGTAACTTTTGATTCCCTTACCAATCAAGAAACTATCTATCTCAGTCTTAAATACATTCAATGACCTGGCCTCCGCAGCTTTCTGTGGCAATGAATTCCATAGATCCACCACTTTCTGGCAAAATAAGTTTATCCTCTTTTCTGTTCTAAAAGGTCTTCCCTTTACTCTGAGGCTGTGCCTTTGGGTCCTAGTCTCTCCTACTAATGAGAACATCTTCCCCACGTCCACTCTATCCAGGCCTTTCAGTATTCAGTAAATTTCAATCAGATCCCCCCTCATCGTTCTAAACTCCATTGAGTACAGACCCAGAGTCATCAAATGTTCCTCAAATGTTAAGCCTTTCATTCCTGGGATCATTCTCCTGAACCTCCTCTGGACTCTCTCCAGGGCCAGCACATCCTTCCTGAGATACGGGGCCCAAAACGGCTCGCAATATTCTAATTGTGGTTTGACCAGAGCCTTTTAAAGCCTCAGCAGCACATCCTTGCTTTTATATTCTAGTCCTCTCGAAATGAATGCCAACATTGCATTTGCCTTCCTAACTACCGACTCAACTTGCAAGTTAACCTTTAGAGAATCCTGGACTAGGACTTCCAATTCCCTTTGCCCCCCAGATTCCTGAATTCCCTCCCCATTTAGAAAATAGTCTATGCCATCTTTCTTCCTACCAAAGTGCATTACCTCACACTTCCCCACGTTGTATTCCATCTGCCACTTGTTTGCCCATTCTCCTAACCTGCCCAAATCCTTCTGCAGCCTCCCTGCCTTGTCAATACTACCTGTCCATCCAACTATGCTTGTATCATCTGCAAACTTAGCAAGGATGATCTCAGTTCCTTCATCTAGTTCATTACTGTATAAAGTGAAAAGTTATGGTCCCAACACTGACGCATGCGGAACTCGACTGGTCACCTGGCACCATTCTGAGATGGACCGCCTTTTCCCCACTCTCTGCTTCCTGTCAGACAACCATTCTTCTATCCTTGCTAGTACCTTGCCTCTAACACCATGGGCTCTTATCTTACTGTGCGGCACCTCGTCAAAGACCTTCTGGAAGTACAAGTAGACAACATCCATTGGCTCTCCTTTTGCTAACCTTGTCGTTAGCTCCCCAAATAATTCTAACAGATTTGACAGGCATGACCTCCCCTTAATGAAACCATGCTGATTTTGCCCGATTTTACCATGCACTTCTAAGTGTTCTGAAATCTCATCCTTAATAATGGACTCTAAAATCTTACCAACGACTGAGGCCAGGCTAATCGGCCTTAAATTTCCCATCTTTTGCCTCACTCCCTTCTTAAACAGGGGGGTTACATTAGCGATTTCCCAGTCCTCTGGGTCCCTCCTGACTCCAGTGATTTCCAAAAGATCACCACTAACGCCTCCAATATCTCTTCAGCTATCTGCTTCAGAATTCCGGGGTGTAATCCCTCTGGTCCACGTGATTTATCCACCTTCAGACCTTTCAGTTTTCCTAGCATCTTCTCCTTGTTAATGGCTACTATACTCACCTCTGCCCCCTGACTCTTTCGAACTTTGGGGATGAAACTCATGTCTCCCTCTTTGAAGACTGATGCAAAGTACCTATTCAGTTCCTCTACCATTTATTTGTTCCCCACTACTACTTCTCCAGCTTCATTGTCCGGCGGCCAAAGGTCCATTTGTGCCTCCCGCTTACACTTTATATATCTAAAAAAAACCTCTTGTAATCTTCTTTTATATTACTGGCTAGTTTACCCTCATATTTAATCTTCTACTACCTTATTTCTTGTTTAGTTGTCCTCTGTTGGTCTTCCCAATCCCCCGGTTTCCCACTGCTCTTCACCGCATTGTATGCTTTACCTTTAGCTTTTATGCTGTCCCTGACTTCCCTTGTCAACCTTGCTCCTCCCTTTAGTATGCTTCTTTTTCCTAGTGATGAATGTTTGCTGTGTCTCCCAAATTACTCCCATAAACTCCTGCCATTGCTTTCCGTCTGTCTTTCCTGCTAGTCTCATCTCCCAGTCAATGCTGGCCAGCTTCTCGCTCATGCCTCTGTAGTTGCCTTTATTTAGTTGTAATACTGTTACATCTGATTCCAGGGCCTCTGGCCCAACCACACACCCCACTGATCTATCTCCACACTTTATTGAAAAATTCGCAAATCCCAGCACCCTACTGGCCCAGCTCCGCACCCATACACTACACTGTCCAAGCCCTATACCCACATTCAGCTTAACCTCACACCCACTGAGTCCCTGACCTTTCTTATACAAGCACACCACATTGATCCAGTCCATCACCCTGGCGACACCCAATAGTGCATTCACTCATCATTAGAAATATATTCTACTAGTCAAAACTCACATCCCACTGGCCAGATGATGATTCCACATCTCACCCCCAGCCCACAACTAAAACACCACATCCACACAATAGTGACTCATCCAAATACATATTTGCCTCTGCACTATGAAGATGCCTCATTGATGCAGCCTTACAGGAGCACTAAACGAAACAAGTTCCCCACACCATTTATCCAGTCAGCAAACCCATAAAACACTGTTTGAACTCCACAGTCAATTGAGAGATCTGCACATTCAAAAATAAATGACCAAAGATAAATTACATGATCTAAGGAGGCAACCAAACCCAACTCACCCTGACTCGCATCGAGCATCATTTTCTCAGATTCACAACCACAAACGAAAGACTCAAACTCCCAACCACACCCCATGGTCCGAACCTCACGCATTAGAACACTGACACTGCCTCAGCAACCACATCCCTATTGTCGAGCATCATATATGAACTCTACTGGCCCAGGCCCTCAAATATAACCCACTGGCAAAGTGGTATATGCGCATGCCATTCTCCCAGCCCTCCACTCAAGATTGCCATTCACTCAGCCACTTGCCCTTATTTTTGACTTGACCCTACAGACACAGATTTGTTACACAGCCCCAGACCCGCACCCCACTGACCCAGGGGACGGCAGTTGATTATGCATATTCCACCTACACAATGCCTGCCTGGGAAGCCTTTAATTCTGTGACTCTCTGATCTTCAGACACCTCCCCACCCTGACCTTTCCACACTCCGTCGCTCACCAATCCACACCCCACCCCATCCCCAGCACATACCCCTCAGCCCCTGCCCCCGGCATCGGTAACTGCCACAACCCACCTCCACTCGGACAGGGCATTATCTATTTGCATCTATAATATAGGTTCGTATCCGGTTGCATGAGGAAACGTTTGCTCCAGTTTATTGCAGCTTTTCTTTATAAAGCTCCTCAGTAAAAAAAGGTTTTGCTTACAGGAATCAGGATTGCATCCTGATTCTGACCTCGTTGCTTGCCATAAACCATGTTAAGGATTAAAATATGTTCTGCTAGAGAGGGACAAAGTTCACTTTCAATTGATGTTAAAACAGGGCGGGTAGAAATTGCATCAACCCGCCTGGAATTCGACAACATAATACTCGACATGTGAAGTTACACTGATAGCGCAGCCGAAAGTTCAGCTGGGTTATCATGCTGAGAGTCTTCATTTAAAGAAAAAACAATCACAGGCCAGCAGTCTCTTCCCTCTTCAGCGATTTTAATTGGTACACACTCACAACCTTGTGGATAATGTGGACCAGCTTTTACTGTGAACTGTTCAGCGAGTACCCCAGTCAGATAAATCTTGTTGAGGTTATTTTTCCTAAATGGTGTAAAATGTGACTCAATGGGTGCAGTGTGAATAATAGTATTGCGTTTGAAAGTGCTTACTTAGCATTTTTTCCTGTTGTTTATTGCTGTAAGTTGAATTCACCTAATAGCACTTAACAGAAAGCCATTGCTTTAGTACTCGGTGCTGATTTGGTACAATTTCCTAAGAACAGTGTTTGTGGACCATCTCCTATGTTTCCACTCAAGATGTACAACGCTCTGGCTGGCACATAACAGCCAATTACAAGATTTATCAGACAATGAGGGGCAGGAAAAAAAGTCTATAGGATGACACATTAGAGGTCGCCATGGAAGTCGTCTGGGAGAGGAACATTGTCTGACAGTTGGCACCGCAGGAAATATGGGCAGGAGTAGAAGGCATTGGAGAGAGTGCAGAAGAGGTTTACGAGAATGATTCTGTGGTTGAAAAACTTAGTTAGAATTTGGAACTCTTTTCCTTGGAGAAAAGAAGGCTGAACCAGTGGCCTGGACAGGGTAGAGAGGGAGAAATTGTTCCCAATGGCAAAATGGTCACAGAGACACAGAGTTAAGGTAATTGGTAAAATAAGCAAAATGATATGAGAAAAATCAATTTATTCACACAGCGTGTTTTTGGAGTCAGCAATGAACTGCCTGAGATTATGTTGGTGGCGGCGTTACCTCAAATTTTCAGGAGGGAATTAGTGATTATTTGAAAAGAGTTGCAGAGAGAAAGCAGGCACGAAGTGAACTGCTCGTTCAGAGAGCCAGTGCAGACATGATAGGGTGAATGACCTCCTTCTTTGCTGTAACCGTTCTGTGATTCTTTGAAGAAGCCATTCCTCCCTTCCAGTCTTATCTGCTTTTGAACCAGCTCATGGCTGGCCTTGCAGCTCAATGACACTTTTCATGCGCTGTCTCTCTATCCGTTGTTATCTTCAGTAGCGACAAATCTATTGATCACTGCCTTGAGAATATATAATAACTAAGCCTCCACAGCATCTGGGGTAGAGAATTCCAAAGATTCCCCGCCCTCTGAATGAAGAAATTCCTCCTCATTACAGTTGTAAATGTCATACCTCTTAATCTGAGACTGCGTCCCCTGGTTCTAGAGCCCAAGACAAGGCACTGCACCTGCATTGTCGCTGGGAAAATCCCTACATAACACAATGTGGGAGTATCTTTCTCATACCAACTGTAACAGTTCAAGGAGTGGGCAAAGAATGTGTGCCTTGCGAATGGCACCCACAACCCATGAGTGAAAATCAATGTGATCCTTTAAGTCGTGATAATATTCTTTTAAAGTCGTGTTGAAATCGGTATCATTGCAGTGTTTGCTCCCAAGCAGCTGGTCAGCGTTAAGAGACAGTATTACATGAAAGTTGAGACATCATGAAATTTACTTAACGTGCATGAACAACGAATTTAAATGGCAATCTAACTAGCTTCGTGTGACCATTCCTCGCGCTGGCTTCAGTTCCTTTACCGGGATGATATCTTGTACCAAACAGTCTAAACAGAGGTTGTCTCTTAATGCCCCCACCTCTTCCTCATATTGGTCAACTTTTTACAGTTTTTCTGCCTAAAACTACTGGGTCACATCACATTCTCTTGGGCAATGCTTGCATCATAAATCACACTTGCAAATATCGCGTTTTCTTGGTGTTGCAACTCGTATTTTGTGCTTAAAAAGGGAACAAGATTTGATGTTTAGAACTGGCAGTAATATATCAAATACATGGGACTGATTCGCTATGGTAATATTGATACAGATGTTTGGAATCATAAATCACAAGCATTGCTCAATAGATGTTTAGTTGGAGTGTAACATAGAAATTAAGGAACTCTGATTATTTCACATCTATTGGTCCTCAATCTGTATCAATGTCGTATCTTGAATAAGAGGAACATTCTGCCAAGAACAATAGCTTGTATCTGGATACAGTTTCCATTTAGCAGGAGATGCTGCGAACCAAACACTTGGGTTTTCACCCAGAGTTGGCTTTGCTTACGATCGATGATAGAAATTCGGAAATACAAATGCACTAATAACTGAACACCCGGTATATTTCTTTCATTAAATACCTTCATTAAGCTGAACGATAATATAATCACAATTGTGTCCATTTTTGATTTCACATTGGCTTTGCAGTGGTCGACGAACAAAGCGTGATTGGCTGCATCCGGCTATTTTTAGAGAAGTCAGTGCATTGTTGGAACTTACCTTGTGCAGTCACTCCTGACTCTCATCCAAAATTGTCAGAGTCAGTATTAACTGTGTTGCACTGGTTGGGAAAACACTCCAGGAAATGTTCAGTTACACATCATAGCTGTGCAATAATACTGCGGGATGCCATGTACACACCCTCCCCACCTTGTTCTGTCATCTGAGTGGGTGTCTCCTAACTTGCGTGTGAATTGTATTGGCACATTACAGATGGACAGAATTTTAGGCTCAATTCCAATTTTAACAAGAAGAAAGTTTGCATTTTTATCTGTGATTTGCATTGTTAAATCATAGGGAAGAGTCACACAGTGGTAATGCTTTTGAGCTCTTAAGCCGTAGGTCAGGATAATGTTCTCGACAAACGAGTTCAAATCCCAAACGCACAGCAATATGGTGACCCTTAATGGCCTTCTGACATGCCCGAGGAGGCCATGCGTCAAATCATTGGAGAACAGGAAGGATGAAACCGAAGAAACCAGCTGGAACCAACATAGGCACCAGAAATGACAAAAACTAATCCTTCTAAGCTGACCCCGCAAAATCCGTAACATAGAAACATAGAAACTAGGAGCAGGAGTAGACCATTCGGCCCTTCGAGTCTGCTCCGCCATTCATTACGATCATGGCTGACCATCCAATTCATTAGCCTGTTCCCGCTTTCTCCCCATATCCTTTAATTCCTTTCATCTCAAGAGCTATATCTAACTTCTTCTCGAAAACTTACAAGGTTTTGGTCTCAACTACATTCTGTGGTAACGAATTCCACACACTCACCACTCTCTGGGTGAATAGACTTCTCCTCATCTCAGTCCTAAATTGTCTGCCCCATGTCCTCAAATTGTGACCCCTGGTTCTTCACTCCCCCACCATCGGGATCATCCTTCCTGCATCTTTTCCAATCCTGTTAGAATTTTATAGGTTTCTATGAGATCCCGCTTTATTCTTCTGATTCCAGCAAATATAATCCTAACCGACTCAATCTCTCCTCTTTGGCCCCAGGTCTTTCGGTCAGTGTGGACGTAATGCATATTGACAGGGACACAGAGATTTCTGTGACGCGACCATTTTTGCGGTTTTTCAGCCCAGATTCCCAATCACGGCTGAAGTGTGGATGGGTCAGAGCAGCCTTTCAAGGGGAAGACTGATCAGGGCAAGAAGGCACTGATGGAGAGAGAACACATCCCTTTTTCAGGAGAGGAGGTGCTGTTTTCAAATGGTAAGAGTTAAGCTCACTTGTTTTGAACAAACATGATTCAATACACAATAAAAAGAGCTTGGACTGGGTTTCATGTTATTGGCACTCAATTTTCAAACTGACGTCAGGTTTTCTTAAAACAATGAGTTATCGGGATGTGAATGCAACGTCTTCAGAGATATTTGACACAGATTTAGTCAGCAACTTCAAAAGGAATTTGGGTTAACATATGAAGGAGTAAAATGTAATTCCATAGAGATAGAGCAGGCAAATGAGCAATCGAATAACATGAGTAAAGAGTTGGCACAGAAACAATGGGCTAAATAGTTTCCTTTTGTGTTGCATCACTCTATGATTCCCTGTCAATCAACAGGTCCTCCAGGCAATTCTTAGAAAGTCAGAACCACGATAGATGTGCCTTGGTTTCTAGCCAGTATCTTGGTTTTCAGAAGAGTCAGAGTGTAATGTTTCAATTTGTAACAATTTGAGAGGAAAGGGTAACACTTGTGGACAGCAGTATTAATAAAGGCTTGTCTGATAGCAATGGAACAACCACAACAAACTTGCCTTTACATAATGCTTTTTACTTGTAAAATATCGCTCCAGGGCACTTCACAGGAGCATTATTAGACACAATGCGACACTGAGCCACATAAGGATATATTGAGACAGGGAACTAAAAGTTAGATCAAAGAAGTAGGTAGTAGTGGAGGGGAGCATAGAAGAAATGAAGAAAGGGAGAGTGGTTTGGGACATAAGCATGCTTGACAGAGCTATGTTACGATAGAATTCTTATATACAGAATTCAGCAACAGAAGGTGAACTAATAGAAAATAATTTATATTGAACTCTCATGAGCCAGGTGGATAAATAGAGGTGCGGCTTAAGCAAGGCTTTTTGTAGCTGGGGAATGACGAATGCCTGCTTGTTTTCAGATTCTCTGTATATGAAGTTGAACTTTCCATTCGTTTATTTGATTGTATTTTGGACTTGTTCATTACTTTTTTTAAATGATCTCTGTACATCACCAACCTTGTTTCTTTGGCTACTTACCCAAGATTGTTGAAGGGCCTCAGAGAGGGTGTGGAAAAACTCTGACCACAATTTCTGAAATTCTCAGTAGATCTCAAAAATGAAGGGTAGAATTTTCCTTTGTCACTAATAGAAATGTTGCAACAGGATTTAACCTCCCAAAACTGATCTGACTCACCTTTCCAGAACTGTTTTGTGCAATTCATTTGTCATGTTATGCTTCCCTCTACATTGCTTAAAATAACAGATTTCTACCATCAGCAAATTTGGGCTTGCAGATTCCTATCCAATCATGTACCTCTTTAATTAATGTCATGAATAGTTAACGTCTAAAAATAGATCTTTATCGAGCACTAGCTTTTGGTTATCCCTGTTCTCTGTCGTCTCGGTTTTACGACTGTATGTAAGTGGGGCACACCCGGTGAGCTTCAGTCCATCCATGGCTTAGAGGTCAGTAAATGTTGTTTTCAGCTCCATTTAACACCATAATGGCTAAATATTGGCCTCTAGGAGCATGAGCAGTGCCAAAGCTAAGCGCAGGAGACACGACCAACAGGAACGGATGAGACAGGGGCGGGGCTTAGGGTGGGACATAGCAGCGGTGGGTAAGATGGAGACAGATTGGGGGTAGGGGTTGTTGGGTGGGAAATGAAAGGGGGGGGGGCGGTAAGACAGAACCATAAATGGGAGAGCATGGGGGTGGAAGAGCAGAGTGGGAGACTGAAAGTGCTGGGGGCAAGAGTTCAAAATCTGTTTATGGAAGAGCCAATGACTGTCCAGGGCCAAAAACTAAAGGAAGATTCAGTGATGTTCTGGGGTTGAGCCCATGATATGGGGGCATATGTCAGAAACTGGTCTGGGTAGACCATGCTGTTGGGGGAATATTTCAGAGAATGCTCTGGGCCTGAGGCATCAGAATATAGGATATAGGAACAGGAGTAGGTCGTTCAGGCCCTCAAACCTGCCTCACCATTCAATAAGATCAGGGTGATCAGCCCTAGGCCTCAGCTCCTCTTTTGCGCCATTTCCTTAAAACTCTTAACTCCCCAATATTTCAAAACCTTTCTACCTTCGATCTACATGCTTTCAGTGATCTAACCTCCACAAGCCTCTGGGGTAGAGCATTCCATGCATTTTCTTGCTGTGTGAGGAGAGATTCCTTTGCATCTCAGCTTTAAATGAGCGTCCTCTTATTATGTAACTATATTCATTTGTGCAAGATCCCCCCACTAGTGGAAACACCATCTCAACATCTACCCTGTTGTGCCCCCTCAGAATCTTGTACTTTTTAATAAGACCACCAATCTAATGAATAGAGGCCTAAGCTGTTTAGATGTTCTGGATAATTCAATCCTTTCATTCCAGGAATCAGCCTAGAGAATTTATTTTGAACTGCCTCCAATGTCAGTATATAGTTTCTGAAATACAAGGACCAAACCTGTACACAGTGCTCCAGGTGCGGTCTCAAAAAAAGTCTGTACAGTTGTAACAAGACTTCCTGATTTTTAAAGTCCAACCCTCAAGAAATACAGGCCAAAGTTCCATTTGATTCCTTATTTATTTGCTGCACCAGCATGCCAACTTTTTGTACTTCATGCACAAGAACAGCCAGATCCCTCACAGCTGCGCTTTTTTGGAGACTCTCCATTTAACTAATCGTCTGCCTTTTGATTCTTCCTACCAAAATGCATGACCTCACACTTTTCTACATTAAACTCCATCTGCCAAGCTTTTGCCCACTCACTCAACCTGTCTATATCCCCTTGTAGATTTCTTGTGTCCTCATCACAACATGCTCTCCCACCTATATTTGTATCATCAACAAATTTGGATTCATACATTCTGCCCCCTCCTGCAAGTCATTAATATAGATAGTAAACAATTGAGGCCCAAGGCCTGATCTTGTGTTGCTCCACTAGTTATGTCTTTCCAATCTGAAAAAGTACTAACAAATCCTCAATCCATGCAAATATCCAACCCAATTATCGTGAGCTCCTATATTGTGCAATAACCTTTTTATGTGGCAACTTATCGAATGCCTTCTGGAAATACAAATACACAACATCTACCAGTTCCACTTTATCCACTCTGCTTGTTATATCCTCAAAGACCTCTTGCAAATTTGTCAAACATGATTTTCCTTTCACAAAACCATGTTGACTCTGTTTTGTTACGTTAAGCTTTTCTAAATGCCCTGCTGTTTCTTCAGTAATAATGATCTCTAGCATTTTCCCAACTACAGACGTTAGGCTGACTGGCATATAGTTTTCTGTTGTCTCCCTTCCTTCTTAAATAGGAGCGTCATGTTAGCAATTTCACAATCCACTGGTGCCCTCCCAAAATCCCGTGATTTCTGGGATATTTCGACCAATGCCTCCAATATCTCTCAGCCTCTTCTCTTGAAACACTTGGATGCAGGCCATCAGATCCTGCTGACGTATCTGCATTTAGTCCAATTATATTCTCAAATGCTTTGTGCCTTGTGATAGAGTCTGTTACAAGGTACTTCCTCCCATTAGCGCCTTTTTTTATCTGATATCTTTGGGATGTATATAGTGTCATCCACCGTGAAGACTGATTGAAAATATTGGTTTACATTATCTGCTATTTCCCTCTTCCCATTATCAGTTCTCCAGTCAATCCCAGGGTCCCATGCTCACTTTCACCAATATATTTCTTATATGCTGTGGAAGCTATTGCTATTTGTTTTTATATTCCTTGCTTATTTACTTTGATAATCAATTTTATCCCTCTATTAATTTTTCTGTCATCTGCTGCTGATTCCTAAAACATTCACAATCCTTTGACCTACCATTAGTTTTTACTGCTTTGTATGCTTTAGTTTTTGATTGGATACATTTTTGACCATCTTTGTTAACCATGGGTAGTTTATCCTTCAGATCATTTTTTGCTCAGCATTATGAAATATCTGCTTAAATGTCTGCCACTACACATCCAGTGACCTTTCTCTTAGTCTATTTTCCGAGCTGACTTTAGACAACTCTTTCTTCATACCTCTGTAGTTGCCCTTATTTAAGTTGAGGACACACACTGGTTTGAGACATGGGTTGCTCCCCCTCAAACTGAATTTGAAATTCTACCATGTTTTGATCACTATCCCCTAGAGAATCCTTAACCACAATATCTGTTATTAATCCCACCTCATTACACATTACTAGATCTAAAATAGCCTGTTCCCGGGTAGGTTCTGCAATGTGTTGCTCTAAGTTACAATCCCTGTTGCACTCTAGAAATGTGTCTTCCATGTTATGCCTGCCAATCTGATTTGTCCAGTCAATATTCAGCTTAAAATTACCCAAGACAATTGTAACACGCTTCTGAGACACCTTCATGATTTTCTGGTTTATACTTTCTCCTGCACTGAGGCAGCTCTTTGTGGGCCTATATACGATGCTCACCCGTGACTTCTTCCCCTTGCCATTCCTTATTTCCACCAAAGATGATTCCACATCATGCTCTATTTCGCCAATATCACTACTCACCAGCGCACTGATACCTCTCTTTTTTTTAACAAAGCTACCCCAACTCCTTTCCTTTTTGATTATTTTTCTGGAATGTTGGATTCCCTTGAATACTGAGTTACGAGACTTGGTCACCCTGCAACCATATCTTTGTAGTAGCTATCAAGTCATATTCATGTATTTCTATTTGTGCTGTCCACTCATCTATTTTATTGCAAATTCTATGCGCATTCAGATAAAGAGCATTTAGCTTCAAATTTTTAACATTATTTCTCATTCTGGTCCTAATTTCTCCTGCATTCTTCTGCTCATATTTTCTCCCCGTTCCTGCTACACTTGGATTATCATTCGCCTCTACACTACCCCGCACCTCTGCTCTCCCATTTCTTTTTGATTTTTTAAACTTCTCTTCAATTGAACCCTCCCCGGAACTAATTAGTTTAAAGTCCTATCTACAACCCTAGTTAAATGAGTCAACAGGACACTAGCCCCAGCATAGTTCAAAGGAAGACCATCCCCATGGAACAGCTCTCTCCTTCCCCAGTACTGGTGCCAGGACCCCATTAATGGGAACTTATTTCTCCCACACTAATCTTTGAGCCACTCATTTATCTTTCTAATCTTATTTACCCTAGGCCAATTTGCATGTGGCTTAGATAGTGATATGAAGAGTATTACCTTTTGTGCTTCTGCTTTTTAATTTAGCCTGGAGCTGCTCATAGCCCCTCAGCAGAACCTACTTCCTGGTCCTACATATATTGCTGGTTACTATATGATTCACGAATACTGGATCCATCCCCTCCCTCTCCAAGTACTTCTGCAGGCCAGAAGAGATGTGCTTATCCCTGGAACAAGGCAGGCAACAGAGCCTTTGGGTTTGTCTGTCTTTGCTGCAGGGAGCAGTATCTATTCCCCTCACTATGCTATCCCCTATTACTACTACATTTCTCTTTTCTCCCCCCAGTTGAATGGCACTCTGCACGACGGTGCTGTGGTCAGTTAAATCATTCACCCTGCAGTCTGGGCCGTTGTCCCGGTGTGGGAGCACTAACCTAATACCTATTGAAAAAGACCACTGGCTCAGGTTGCTCCAAAGCTAAA